>NW_027479169.1:0-199815 GCF_051014685.1 Ptiloglossa arizonensis | reverse complement strand
AACGTATAACGTATAACGTATAACGTATAACGTAACACGTATAACGTATAACGTATAACATATAGAGTATAACGTATAACGTATAACGATTAACGTAAAACGCATGACGTATTACATATTACGTATAACGTATAACGTATAACGTATAACGTATAACGTATAACGTATAACGTATGACGCATAACGTATAACGTACAACGTTTAACGTATAACGTATAACGTATAACGTATAGCGTATAACGTATAATGTATAACGTATACCGTATAACGTATAACGTATAACGTATAACGTATAACGTATAACGTACAACGTTTAACGTATAACGTATAACGTAGAACGTATAACGTATAACGTATATCGTATAACGAATGACGTATAACGTATAACATACAACGTTTAACGTATAACGTATAACGTATAACGTAGAACGTATAACGTATAACGTATAACGTATAACGTATAACGTATAACGTATAACGTATAACGTATAACGTATATCCTATAACGCATAACGTATAACGTATAACGTATAACGTATAACGTATAACGTATAACGTATAACGTATAACGTATAACGTATAACGTATAACGTACAACGTTTAACGTATAACGTATAACGTATAACGTATAACGTATAACGTATAACGTGTAACGTATAACGTATAACGTATAACGTATAACGTATAACGTATAACGTATAACGTATAACGTAACACGTATAACGTATAACGTATAACGTATAACGTATAACGTAACACGTATAACGTATAACGTATAACGTATAAAGTATAGCGTATAACGTATAACGTATAACGATTAACGTAAAACGTATGACGTATTACATATTACGTATAACGTATAACGTATAACGTATATCGTATAACGCATAACGTATAAGATATAATGTATAACGTATAACGTATAACGTATAACGTATAACGTATAACGTATAACGTATAACGTATAACGTATAACGTATAACGTACAACGTATAACGTATGACGTATAACGTATAACGTATAACGTATGACGTATAACGTATAACGTATAACGTATAACGTACAACGTATAACGCATAACGTATAACGTATAACGTATAACGTATAACGTATAACGTATAACGTATAACGTATAACGTATAACGTATAACGTATAACGTATAACGTATAACGTATAACGAATAACGTATAACGTATATCGTATAACGTATAACGTATAACGTACAACTTATAATGTATAACGTACAACGTATAACGTATAACGTATAACGCATAACGTATAACGTATAACGTATAACCTATGACGTATAACGTATAACGTATAACGTATAACGTAACACGTATAACGTATAACGTATAACGTATAAAGTATAGCGTATAACGTATAACGTATAACGATTAACGTAAAACGTATGACGTATTACATATTACGTATAACGTATAACGTATAACGTATATCGTATAACGCATAACGTATAACGTATAATGTATAACGTATAACGTATAACGTATAACGTATAACGTATAACGTATAACGTATAACGTATAACGTATAACGTATAACGTATAACGTACAACGTATAACGTATGACGTATAACGTATAACGTATAACGTACAACGTTTAACGTATAACGTATAACGTATAACGTATAACGTATAACGTATAACGTATAACGTATAACGTATAACGTATAACGTATAACGTATAACGTATAACGTACAACGTATAACGTATAACGTATAACGTATAACGTATAACGTATAACGTATAACGTATAACGTATAACGTATAACGTATAACGTATAACGTATAACGTATAACGTATAACGTATAACGTATAACGTATAACGTACAACTTATAACGTATAACGTATAACGTACAACGTATAACGTATAACGTATAACGTATAACGTATAACGTATAACGTATAACGTATAACGTATAACGTATAACGTATAACGTATAACGTATAACGTATAACGTATAACGTATAACGTATAACGTATAACGTATAACGTATAACGTATAACGTATAACGTAACACGTATAACGTATAACGTATAACATATAGCGTATAACGTATAACGTATAACGATTAACGTAAAACGTATGACGTATTACATATTACGTATAACGTATAACGTATAAAGTATAACGTATAACGTATAACGTATAACGTATAACGTATAACGTATAACGTATGACGCATAACGTATAACGTACAACGTTTAACGTATAACGTATAACGTATAACGTATAGCGTATAACGTATAATGTATAACGTATAACGTATAACGTATAACGTATAACGTATAACGTATAACGTATAACGTATAACGTACAACGTTTAACGTATAACGTATAACGTAGAACGTATAACGTATAACGTATATCGTATAACGAATGACGTATAACATACAACGTTTAACGTATAACGTATAACGTATAACGTATAGCGTATAACGTATAACGTATAACGTACAACGTATAACGTATAACGTATATACTATAACACATAACGTATAACGTATAACGTATAATATAACGTATAACGTATAACGTATAACGTATAACGTATAACGTATAACGTATAACGTAGAACGAATAACGTATAACGTATAACGTATAACGTACAACGTTTAACGTATAACGTATAACGTATAACGTACAACGTATAACGTATAACGTATATACTATAACACATAACGTATAACGTATAACGTATAATATAACGCATAACGTATAACGTACAACGTTTAACGTATAACGTATAACGTATAACGTATAGCGTATAACGTATAATGTATAACGTATAACGTATAACGTATAACGTATAACGTATAACGTATAACGTATAACGTACAACGTTTAACGTATAACGTATAACGTAGAACGTATAACGTATAACGTATATCGTATAACGAGTGACGTATAACGTATAACATACAACGTTTAACGTATAACGTATAACGTATAACGTATAACGTATAACGTATAACGTATAACGTATAACGTATAACGTATAACGTATAACGTATAACGTATAACGTATATCCTATAACGCATAACGTATAACGTATAACGTATAACGTATAACGTATAACGTATAACGTATAACGTATAACGTATAACGTATAACGTATAACGTACAACGTTTAACGTATAACGTATAACGTATAACGTATAACGTATAACGTATAACGTGTAACGTATAACGTATAACGTATAACGTATAACGTATAACGTATAACGTATAACGTAACACGTATAACGTATAACGTATAACGTATAACGTATAACGTAACACGTATAACGTATAACGTATAACGTATAAAGTATAGCGTATAACGTATAACGTATAACGATTAACGTAAAACGTATGACGTATTACATATTACGTATAACGTATAACGTATAACGTATATCGTATAACGCATAACGTATAACGTATAATGTATAACGTATAACGTATAACGTATAACGTATAACGTATAACGTATAACGTATAACGTATAACGTATAACGTATAACGTATAACGTACAACGTATAACGTATGACGTATAACGTATAACGTATAACGTATGACGTATAACGTATAACGTATAACGTATAACGTACAACGTATAACGTATAACGTATAACGTATAACGTATAACGTATAACGTATAACGTATAACGTATAACGTATAACGTATAACGTATAACGTATAACGTATAACGTATAACGTAGAACGAATAACGTATAACGTATAACGTATAACGTACAACGTTTAACGTATAACGTATAACGTATAACGTACAACGTATAACGTATAACGTATATACTATAACACATAACGAATAACGTATAACGTATAATATAACGTATAACGTATAACGTAGAACGTATAACGTATAACGTATAACGTATAACGTATAACGTATAACGTATAACGTACAACGTATAACGTACAACGTATAACGTACAACGTATAACGTATAACGTATAACGTATAACGTATAACGTATAACGTATAACGTATAACGTATAACGTATAACGTATAACGTATAACGTATAACGTATAACGTATAACGTATAACGTATAACGTATAACGTATAACGTATAACGTATAACGTATAACGTATAACGTATAACGTATAACGTATAACGTATAACGTATAACGTATAACGTATAACGTATAACGTATAGCGTATAACGTATAGCGTATAACGTATAACGTACAACGTTTAACGAATAACGTATAACGTATAACGTATAACGTATAACGTATAACGTATAACGTATAACGTATAACGTATAACGTATAACGTATAACGTATAACGTATAACGTATAACGTATAACGTATAACGTACAACGTTTAACGTATAACGTATAACGTATAACGTATAACGTATAACGTATAACGTATAACGTACAACGTATAACGTATAACGTATAACGTATAACGTATAACGTAACACGTATAACGTATAACGTATAACGTATAAAGTATAGCGTATAACGTATAACGTATAACGATTAACGTAAAACGTATGACGTATTACATATTACGTATAACGTATAACGTATAACGTATATCGTATAACGCATAACGTATAAGATATAATGTATAACGTATAACGTATAACGTATAACGTATAACGTATAACGTATAACGTATAACGTATAACGTATAACGTATAACGTACAACGTATAACGTATGACGTATAACGTATAACGTATAACGTATGACGTATAACGTATAACGTATAACGTATAACGTACAACGTATAACGCATAACGTATAACGTATAACGTATAACGTATAACGTATAACGTATAACGTATAACGTATAACGTATAACGTATAACGTATAACGTATAACGTATAACGTATAACGTATAACGAATAACGTATAACGTATATCGTATAACGTATAACGTATAACGTACAACTTATAATGTATAACGTACAACGTATAACGTATAACGTATAACGCATAACGTATAACGTATAACGTATAACCTATGACGTATAACGTATAACGTATAACGTATAACGTAACACGTATAACGTATAACGTATAACGTATAAAGTATAGCGTATAACGTATAACGTATAACGATTAACGTAAAACGTATGACGTATTACATATTACGTATAACGTATAACGTATAACGTATATCGTATAACGCATAACGTATAACGTATAATGTATAACGTATAACGTATAACGTATAACGTATAACGTATAACGTATAACGTATAACGTATAACGTATAACGTATAACGTATAACGTACAACGTATAACGTATGACGTATAACGTATAACGTATAACGTACAACGTTTAACGTATAACGTATAACGTATAACGTATAACGTATAACGTATAACGTATAACGTATAACGTATAACGTATAACGTATAACGTATAACGTATAACGTACAACGTATAACGTATAACGTATAACGTATAACGTATAACGTATAACGTATAACGTATAACGTATAACGTATAACGTATAACGTATAACGTATAACGTATAACGTATAACGTATAACGTATAACGTATAACGTATAACGTATAACGTACAACTTATAACGTATAACGTATAACGTACAACGTATAACGTATAACGTATAACGTATAACGTATAACGTATAACGTATAACGTATAACGTATAACGTATAACGTATAACGTATAACGTATAACGTATAACGTATAACGTATAACGTATAACGTATAACGTATAACGTATAACGTATAACGTAACACGTATAACGTATA
This sequence comes from Ptiloglossa arizonensis, assembly GCF_051014685.1. Classification (NCBI taxonomy): domain Eukaryota; kingdom Metazoa; phylum Arthropoda; class Insecta; order Hymenoptera; family Colletidae; genus Ptiloglossa; species Ptiloglossa arizonensis. The sequence goes on along the minus strand of NW_027479169.1, from coordinate 194,031 downwards.
ACGTATAACATATAGCGTATAACGTATAACGTATAACGATTAACGTAAAACGTATGACGTATTACATATTACGTATAACGTATAACGTATAAAGTATAACGTATAACGTATAACGTATAACGTATAACGTATAACGTATAACGTATGACGCATAACGTATAACGTACAACGTTTAACGTATAACGTATAACGTATAACGTATAGCGTATAACGTATAATGTATAACGTATAACGTATAACGTATAACGTATAACGTATAACGTATAACGTATAACGTATAACGTACAACGTTTAACGTATAACGTATAACGTAGAACGTATAACGTATAACGTATATCGTATAACGAATGACGTATAACATACAACGTTTAACGTATAACGTATAACGTATAACGTATAGCGTATAACGTATAACGTATAACGTACAACGTATAACGTATAACGTATATACTATAACACATAACGTATAACGTATAACGTATAATATAACGTATAACGTATAACGTATAACGTATAACGTATAACGTATAACGTATAACGTAGAACGAATAACGTATAACGTATAACGTATAACGTACAACGTTTAACGTATAACGTATAACGTATAACGTACAACGTATAACGTATAACGTATATACTATAACACATAACGTATAACGTATAACGTATAATATAACGCATAACGTATAACGTACAACGTTTAACGTATAACGTATAACGTATAACGTATAGCGTATAACGTATAATGTATAACGTATAACGTATAACGTATAACGTATAACGTATAACGTATAACGTATAACGTACAACGTTTAACGTATAACGTATAACGTAGAACGTATAACGTATAACGTATATCGTATAACGAGTGACGTATAACGTATAACATACAACGTTTAACGTATAACGTATAACGTATAACGTATAACGTATAACGTATAACGTATAACGTATAACGTATAACGTATAACGTATAACGTATAACGTATAACGTATAACGTATATCCTATAACGCATAACGTATAACGTATAACGTATAACGTATAACGTATAACGTATAACGTATAACGTATAACGTATAACGTATAACGTATAACGTACAACGTTTAACGTATAACGTATAACGTATAACGTATAACGTATAACGTATAACGTGTAACGTATAACGTATAACGTATAACGTATAACGTATAACGTGTAACGTATAACGTATAACGTATAACGTATAACGTATAACGTATAACGTATAACGTAACACGTATAACGTATAACGTATAACGTATAACGTATAACGTAACACGTATAACGTATAACGTATAACGTATAACGTATAACGTATAACGTATAACGTATAACGTACAACGTTTAACGTATAACGTATAACGTATAACGTATAACGTATAACGTATAACGTACAACGTATAACGTATGACGTATAACGTATAACGTATAACGTATGACGTATAACGTATAACGTATAACGTATAACGTACAACGTATAACGTATAACGTATAACGTATAACGTATAACGTATAACGTATAACGTATAACGTATAACGTATAACGTATAACGTATAACGTATAACGTATAACGTATAGCGTATAACGTATAGCGTATAACGTATAACGTACAACGTTTAACGAATAACGTATAACGTATAACGTATAACGTATAACGTATAACGTATAACGTATAACGTATAACGTATAACGTATAACGTACAACGTATAACGTATAACGTATAACGTATAACGTATAACGTATAACGTATAACGTATAACGTATAACGTATAACGTATAACGTATAACGTATAACGTATAACGTATAACGTATAACGTATAACGTATAACGTATAACGTACAACTTATAACGTATAACGTATAACGTACAACGTATAACGTATAACGTATAACGTATAACGTATAACGTATAACGTATAACGTATAACGTATAACGTATAACGTATAACGTATAACGTATAACGTATAACGTATAACGTATAACGTATAACGTATAACGTATAACGGATAACGTATAACGTAACACGTATAACGTATAACGTATAACATATAGCGTATAACGTATAACGTATAACGATTAACGTAAAACGTATGACGTATTACATATTACGTATAACGTATAACGTATAAAGTATAACGTATAACGTATAACGTATAACGTATAACGTATAACGTATAACGTATGACGCATAACGTATAACGTACAACGTTTAACGTATAACGTATAACGTATAACGTATAGCGTATAACGTATAATGTATAACGTATAACGTATAACGTATAACGTATAACGTATAACGTATAACGTATAACGTATAACGTACAACGTTTAACGTATAACGTATAACGTAGAACGTATAACGTATAACGTATATCGTATAACGAATGACGTATAACATACAACGTTTAACGTATAACGTATAACGTATAACGTATAGCGTATAACGTATAACGTATAACGTACAACGTATAACGTATAACGTATATACTATAACACATAACGTATAACGTATAACGTATAATATAACGTATAACGTATAACGTATAACGTATAACGTATAACGTATAACGTATAACGTAGAACGAATAACGTATAACGTATAACGTATAACGTACAACGTTTAACGTATAACGTATAACGTATAACGTACAACGTATAACGTATAACGTATATACTATAACACATAACGTATAACGTATAACGTATAATATAACGCATAACGTATAACGTACAACGTTTAACGTATAACGTATAACGTATAACGTATAGCGTATAACGTATAATGTATAACGTATAACGTATAACGTATAACGTATAACGTATAACGTATAACGTATAACGTACAACGTTTAACGTATAACGTATAACGTAGAACGTATAACGTATAACGTATATCGTATAACGAGTGACGTATAACGTATAACATACAACGTTTAACGTATAACGTATAACGTATAACGTATAACGTATAACGTATAACGTATAACGTATAACGTATAACGTATAACGTATAACGTATAACGTATAACGTATAACGTATAACGTATATCCTATAACGCATAACGTATAACGTATAACGTATAACGTATAACGTATAACGTATAACGTATAACGTATAACGTATAACGTATAACGTATAACGTACAACGTTTAACGTATAACGTATAACGTATAACGTATAACGTATAACGTATAACGTATAACGTGTAACGTATAACGTATAACGTATAACGTATAACGTATAACGTATAACGTATAACGTAACACGTATAACGTATAACGTATAACGTATAACGTATAACGTAACACGTATAACGTATAACGTATAACGTATAAAGTATAGCGTATAACGTATAACGTATAACGATTAACGTAAAACGTATGACGTATTACATATTACGTATAACGTATAACGTATAACGTATATCGTATAACGCATAACGTATAACGTATAATGTATAACGTATAACGTATAACGTATAACGTATAACGTATAACGTATAACGTATAACGTATAACGTATAACGTATAACGTATAACGTACAACGTATAACGTATGACGTATAACGTATAACGTATAACGTATGACGTATAACGTATAACGTATAACGTATAACGTACAACGTATAACGTATAACGTATAACGTATAACGTATAACGTATAACGTATAACGTATAACGTATAACGTATAACGTATAACGTATAACGTATAACGTATAACGTATAACGTATAACGAATAACGTATAACGTATATCGTATAACGTATAACGTATAACGTACAACTTATAATGTATAACGTACAACGTATAACGTATAACGTATAACGCATAACGTATAACGTATAACGTATAACCTATGACGTATAACGTATAACGTATAACGTATAACGTATATCGTATAACGTATAACGTATAACGTATAACATGTAACGTACAACGTATAACGTATGACGTATAACGTATAACGTATAACGTATGACGTATAACGTATAACGTATAACGTATAACGTATAACGTATAACGTATAACGTATAACGTATAACGTATAACGTATAACGTATAACGTATAACGTATAACGTATAACGTATAACGTATAACGTATAACGTATAACGTATAACGTATAACGTATAACATGTAACGTATAGCGTATAACGTGTAACGTATAACGTATAACGTATAACGTATAACGTATAACGTATAACGTATAACGTATAACGTATAACGTATAACGTATAACGTATAACGTATAACGTATAACGTATAACGTATATCGTATAACGCATAACGTATAACGTATAACGTATAACGTATAACGTATAACGTATAACCTATGACGAATAACGTATAACGTATAACGTATAACGTATAACGTATAACGAATAACCTATGACGTATAACGTGTAACGTATAACGTATAACGTATAACGTATAACGTATAACGTATAACGTATAACGTGTAACGAAGTACGTATAAAGTATAACGTATAACGTATATCGTATAACGAATAAGGTATAACGTATAACGTATAACGTATAACGTAAAACGTATGACGCATTACATACTACGTATAACGTATAACGTTCAACGTATAACCTATGACGTATAACGTATAACGTATAACGTATAACGTATAACGTATAACGTATAACGTATAACGTATAACGTATGACGAATAACGTATAACGTATAACGTATAACGTATAAAGTATAACGTATAACGTATAACCTATAACGTATAACGTATAACGTATAACGTATAACGTATAACGTATAACGTATAACGTATAACGTATAACGTATAACGTATAACGTATAACGTATAACGTATAACGTATAACGTATAACGTATATCGTATAACGTATAACGTATAACGTATAACGTATAACGTATAACGTATAACGTATAACCTATGACGAATAACGTATAACGTATAACGTATAACGTATAACGTATAACGTATAACGTATAACGTATAACCTATGACGTATAACGTGTAACGTATAACGTATAACGTATAACGTATAACGTATAACGTATAACGTGTAACGAAGTACGTATAAAGTATAACGTATAACATATATCGTATAACGTATAAGGTATAACGTATAACGTATAACGTATAACGTAAAACGTATGACGCATTACATACTACGTATAACGTATAACGTTCAACGTATAACCTATGACGTATAACGTATAACGTATAACGTATAACGTATAACGTATAACGTCTAACGTATAACGTATAACGTATAACGTATAACCTATGACGAATAACGTATAACGTATAACGTATAACGTATAACGTATAACGTATAACGTATAACGTATAACGTATAACGTATAACGTATAACGTATAACGTACAACTTATAACGTATAACGTATAACGTACAACGTATAACGTATAACGTATAACGTATAACGTATAACGTATAACGTATAACGTATAACGTATAACGTATAACGTATAACGTATAACGTATAACGTATAACGTATAACGTATAACGTATAACGTATAACGTATAACGTATAACGTATAACGTAACACGTATAACGTATAACGTATAACATATAGCGTATAACGTATAACGTATAACGATTAACGTAAAACGTATGACGTATTACATATTACGTATAACGTATAACGTATAAAGTATAACGTATAACGTATAACGTATAACGTATAACGTATAACGTATAACGTATGACGCATAACGTATAACGTACAACGTTTAACGTATAACGTATAACGTATAACGTATAGCGTATAACGTATAATGTATAACGTATAACGTATAACGTATAACGTATAACGTATAACGTATAACGTATAACGTATAACGTACAACGTTTAACGTATAACGTATAACGTAGAACGTATAACGTATAACGTATATCGTATAACGAATGACGTATAACATACAACGTTTAACGTATAACGTATAACGTATAACGTATAGCGTATAACGTATAACGTATAACGTACAACGTATAACGTATAACGTATATACTATAACACATAACGTATAACGTATAACGTATAATATAACGTATAACGTATAACGTATAACGTATAACGTATAACGTATAACGTATAACGTATAACGTAGAACGAATAACGTATAACGTATAACGTATAACGTACAACGTTTAACGTATAACGTATAACGTATAACGTACAACGTATAACGTATAACGTATATACTATAACACATAACGTATAACGTATAACGTATAATATAACGCATAACGTATAACGTACAACGTTTAACGTATAACGTATAACGTATAACGTATAGCGTATAACGTATAATGTATAACGTATAACGTATAACGTATAACGTATAACGTATAACGTATAACGTATAACGTACAACGTTTAACGTATAACGTATAACGTAGAACGTATAACGTATAACGTATATCGTATAACGAGTGACGTATAACGTATAACATACAACGTTTAACGTATAACGTATAACGTATAACGTATAACGTATAACGTATAACGTATAACGTATAACGTATAACGTATAACGTATAACGTATAACGTATAACGTATAACGTATATCCTATAACGCATAACGTATAACGTATAACGTATAACGTATAACGTATAACGTATAACGTATAACGTATAACGTATAACGTATAACGTATAACGTACAACGTTTAACGTATAACGTATAACGTATAACGTATAACGTATAACGTATAACGTGTAACGTATAACGTATAACGTATAACGTATAACGTATAACGTATAACGTATAACGTAACACGTATAACGTATAACGTATAACGTATAACGTATAACGTAACACGTATAACGTATAACGTATAACGTATAAAGTATAGCGTATAACGTATAACGTATAACGATTAACGTAAAACGTATGACGTATTACATATTACGTATAACGTATAACGTATAACGTATATCGTATAACGCATAACGTATAACGTATAATATATAACGTATAACGTATAACGTATAACGTATAACGTATAACGTATAACGTATAACGTATAACGTATAACGTATAACGTATAACGTACAACGTATAACGTATGACGTATAACGTATAACGTATAACGTATGACGTATAACGTATAACGTATAACGTATAACGTACAACGTATAACGTATAACGTATAACGTATAACGTATAACGTATAACGTATAACGTATAACGTATAACGTATAACGTATAACGTATAACGTATAACGTATAACGTATAACGTAGAACGAATAACGTATAACGTATAACGTATATCGTACAACGTTTAACGTATAACGTATAACGTATAACGTACAACGTATAACGTATAACGTATATACTATAACACATAACGAATAACGTATAACGTATAATATAACGTATAACGTATAACGTAGAACGTATAACGTATAACGTATAACGTATAACGTATAACGTATAACGTATAACGTATAACGTACAACGTATAACGTACAACGTATAACGTACAACGTATAACGTATAACGTATAAGCGTATAACGTATAACGTATAACGTATAACGTATAACGTATAACGTATAACGTATAACGTATAACGTATAACGTATAACGTATAACGTATAACGTATAACGTATAACGTATAACGTATAACGTATAACGTATAACGTATAACGTATAACGTATAACGTATAACGTATAACGTATAACGTATAACGTATAACGTATAACGTATAACGTATAACGTATAACGTATAGCGTATAACGTATAGCGTATAACGTATAACGTACAACGTTTAACGAATAACGTATAACGTATAACGTATAACGTATAACGTATAACGTATAACGTATAACGTATAACGTATAACGTATAACGTATAACGTATAACGTATAACGTATAACGTATAACGTACAACGTTTAACGTATAACGTATAACGTATAACGTATAACGTATAACGTATAACGTATAACGTACAACGTATAACGTATAACGTATAACGTATAACGTATAACGTATAACGTATAACGTATAACGTATAACGTATAACGTATAACGTATAACGTATAACGTATAACGTATAACGTATAACGTATAACGTATAACGTATAACGTATAACGTATAACGTATAACGTATAACGTAACACGTATAACGTATAACGTATAACATATAGAGTATAACGTATAACGTATAACGATTAACGTAAAACGCATGACGTATTACATATTACGTATAACGTATAACGTATAACGTATAACGTATAACGTATAACGTATAACGTATGACGCATAACGTATAACGTACAACGTTTAACGTATAACGTATAACGTATAACGTATAGCGTATAACGTATAATGTATAACGTATACCGTATAACGTATAACGTATAACGTATAACGTATAACGTATAACGTACAACGTTTAACGTATAACGTATACGTAGAACGTATAACGTATAAACGTATATCGGTATAACGAATGACGTATAACGTATAACATACAACGTTTAACGTATAACGTATAACGTATAACGTAGAACGTATAACGTATAACGTATAACGTATAACGTATAACGTATAACGTATAACGTATAAGTATAACGTATATCCTATAACGCATAACGTATAACGTATAACGTATAACGTATAACGTATAACGTATAACGTATAACGTAGCACGTATAACGTATAACGTGATAACGTATAACGTAGTAACGTACAACGTTTAACGTATAACGTATAACGTATACGACGATAACGTATAACGTATAACGTGTAACGTATAACGTATAACGTATAACGTATAACGTATAACGTATAACGTATAACGTATAACGTAACACGTATAACGTATAACGTATAACGTATAACGTATAACGTAACACGTATAACGTATAACGTATAACGTATAAAGTATAGCGTATCACGCTATAACGTATAACGATTAACGTAAAACGTATGACGTATTAACATATTACGTATAACGTACTAACGTATAACGTTATATCGTATAACGCATAACGTATAAGATATAATGTATAACGTATAACGTATAACGTATAACGTATAACGTATAACGTATAACGTATAACGTATAACGTATAACGTATAACGTACAACGTATAACGTATGACGTATAACGTATAACGTATAACGTAATGACGTATAACGTATAACGTATAACGTATAACGTACAACGTATAACGCATAACGTATAACGTATAACGTATAACGTATAACGTATAACGTATAACGTATAACGTATAACGTATAACGTATAACGTATAACGTATAACGGTATAACGTATAACGAATAACGTATAACGTATATCGTATAACGTATAACGTATAACGTACAACTTATAATGTATAACGTACAACGTATAACGTATAACGTATAACGCATAACGTATAACGTATAACGTATAACCTATGACGTATAACGTATAACGTATAACGTATAACGTAACACGTAATAACGTATAACGTATAACGTATAAGTATAGCGTATAACGTATAACGTATAACGATTAACGTAAAACGTATGACGTATTACATATTACGTATAACGTTAAACGTATAACGTATATCGTATAACGCATAACGTATAACGTATAATGTATAACGTATAACGTATAACGTATAACGTATAACGTATAACGTATAAACGTATATACGTATAACGTATAACGTATAACGTATAACGTACAACGTATAACGTATGACGTATAACGTATAACGTATAACGTACAAAACGTTTAACGTATAACGTATAACGTATAACGTATAACGTATAACGTATAACGTATACGTATAACGATAACGTTACAAACGTATAACGTATAACGTACTAACGTATAACGTACAACGTAATAACGTATAACGTATAACGTAGAACGTATAACGTATAACGTATAAACGTATAACGTATAACGTATAATATACGTATAACGTATAACGTATAACGTATAACGTATAACGTATAACTACGTATAACGTACAACTTATAAACGTATAACGTATAACGTACAACGTATAACGTATAACGTATAACGTATAACGTATAACGTATACGTATAACGTATACGTATAACGTATAACGTATAACGTATAACGTATAACGATAACGTATAACGTATAACGTATAACGTATAACGTATAACGTATAACGTATAACGTAAACACGTATAACGTATAACGTATAACTATATAGCGTATAACGTATATACGTATATCGATTAACGTGAAAACGTATGACGTATTACATATTACGTATAACGTATAACGTATAAAGTCTAACGTATAACGTATAACGTATAACGATTAACGTATAACGTATAACGTATGACGCATAACGTATAACGTACAACGTTTAACGTATAGCTACGTATAACGTATAACGTATAGCAGTATAACGTATAATGTATAGACGTATAACGTATAACGTATAACGTATAACGTATAACGTATAACGTATAACGTATAACGTACAACGTTTAACGTATAACGTATAACGTAGAACGTATAACGTATAAACGTATATCGTATAACGAATGACGTATAACATACAACGTTTAACGTATAACGTATAACGTATAACGTATACGCGTATAACGATATAACGTATACGTACAACGTATAACGTATAACGTATATACTCATAACACATAACGTATAACGTATAACGTATAATATAACGTATAACGTATAACGTATAACGTATACGTATAACGTTAACGTATAACGTAGAACGAATAACGTATAACGTATAACGTATAACGTACAACGTACAACGTATAACGTATAACGTATATACTATAACACATAACGTATAACGTATAACGTATAATATAACGCATAACGTATAACGTACAACGTTTAACGTATAACGTATAACGTATAACGTATAGCGTATAACGTATAATGTATAACGTATAACGTATAACGTATAACGTATAACGTATAACGTATAACGTATAACGTACAACGTTTAACGTATAACGTATAACGTAGAACGTATAACGTATAACGTATATCGTATAACGAGTGACGTATAACGTATAACATACAACGTTTAACGTATAACGTATAACGTATAACGTATAACGTATAACGTATAACGTATAACGTATAACGTATAACGTATAACGTATAACGTATAACGTATAACGTATATCCTATAACGCATAACGTATAACGTATAACGTATAACGTATAACGTATAACGTATAACGTATAACGTATAACGTATAACGTATAACGTATAACGTACAACGTTTAACGTATAACGTATAACGTATAACGTATAACGTATAACGTATAACGTGTAACGTATAACGTATAACGTATAACGTATAACGTATAACGTATAACGTATAACGTAACACGTATAACGTATAACGTATAACGTATAACGTATAACGTAACACGTATAACGTATAACGTATAACGTATAAAGTATAGCGTATAACGTATAACGTATAACGATTAACGTAAAACGTATGACGTATTACATATTACGTATAACGTATAACGTATAACGTATATCGTATAACGCATAACGTATAACGTATAATGTATAACGTATAACGTATAACGTATAACGTATAACGTATAACGTATAACGTATAACGTATAACGTATAACGTATAACGTATAACGTACAACGTATAACGTATGACGTATAACGTATAACGTATAACGTATGACGTATAACGTATAACGTATAACGTATAACGTACAACGTATAACGTATAACGTATAACGTATAACGTATAACGTATAACGTATAACGTATAACGTATAACGTATAACGTATAACGTATAACGTATAACGTATAACGTATAACGTATAACGAATAACGTATAACGTATATCGTATAACGTATAACGTATAACGTACAACTTATAATGTATAACGTACAACGTATAACGTATAACGTATAACGCATAACGTATAACGTATAACGTATAACCTATGACGTATAACGTATAACGTATAACGTATAACGTATATCGTATAACGTATAACGTATAACGTATAACATGTAACGTACAACGTATAACGTATGACGTATAACGTATAACGTATAACGTATGACGTATAACGTATAACGTATAACGTATAACGTATAACGTATAACGTATAACGTATAACGTATAACGTATAACGTATAACGTATAACGTATAACGTATAACGTATAACGTATAACGTATAACGTATAACGTATAACGTATAACGTATAACGTATAACATGTAACGTATAGCGTATAACGTGTAACGTATAACGTATAACGTATAACGTATAACGTATAACGTATAACGTATAACGTATAACGTATAACGTATAACGTATAACGTATAACGTATAACGTATAACGTATAACGTATATCGTATAACGCATAACGTATAACGTATAACGTATAACGTATAACGTATAACGTATAACCTATGACGAATAACGTATAACGTATAACGTATAACGTATAACGTATAACGAATAACCTATGACGTATAACGTGTAACGTATAACGTATAACGTATAACGTATAACGTATAACGTATAACGTATAACGTATAACGTGTAACGTATAACGTATAACGTATAACGTATAACGTATAACGTATAACGTATAACGTATAACGTAACACGTATAACGTATAACGTATAACGTATAACGTATAACGTAACACGTATAACGTATAACGTATAACGTATAAAAGTATTGCGTATAACGTATAACGTATAACGATTAACGTAAAACGTATGACGTATTACATATTACGTATAACGTATAACGTATAACGTATATCGTATAACGCATAACGTATAAGATATAATGTATAACGTATAACGTATAACGTATAACGTATAACGTATAACGTATAACGTATAACGTATAAACGTATAACGTATAACGTACAACGTATAACGTATGACGTATAACGTATAACGTATAACGTATGACGTATAACGTATAACGTATAACGTATAACGTACAACGTATAACGCATAACGTATAACGTATAACGTATAACGTATAACGTATAACGTATGACGCATAACGTATAACGTACAACGTTTTAACGTATAACGTATAACGTATAACAGTATAGCGTATAACGTATAATGTATAACGTATAACGTATAACGTATAACGTATAACGTATAACGTATAACGTATAACGTATAACGTACGAACGTTTAACGTATAACGTATAACGTAGAACGTATAACGTATAACGTATATCGTATAACGAATGACGTATAACATACAACGTTTAACGTATAACGTATAACGTATAACGTATAGCGTATAACGTATAACGTATAACGTACAACGTATAACGTATAACGTATATACTATAACACATAACGTATAACGTATAACGTATAATATAACGTATAACGTATAACGTATAACGTATAACGTATAACGTATAACGTATAACGTAGAACGAATAACGTATAACGTATAACGTATAACGTACAACGTTTAACGTATAACGTATAACGTATAACGTACAACGTATAACGTATAACGTATATACTATAACACATAACGTATAACGTATAACGTATAATATAACGCATAACGTATAACGTACAACGTTTAACGTATAACGTATAACGTATAACGTATAGCGTATAACGTATAATGTATAACGTATAACGTATAACGTATAACGTATAACGTATAACGTATAACGTATAACGTACAACGTTTAACGTATAACGTATAACGTAGAACGTATAACGTATAACGTATATCGTATAACGAGTGACGTATAACGTATAACATACAACGTTTAACGTATAACGTATAACGTATAACGTATAACGTATAACGTATAACGTATAACGTATAACGTATAACGTATAACGTATAACGTATAACGTATAACGTATAACGTATATCCTATAACGCATAACGTATAACGTATAACGTATAACGTATAACGTATAACGTATAACGTATAACGTATAACGTATAACGTATAACGTATAACGTACAACGTTTAACGTATAACGTATAACGTATAACGTATAACGTATAACGTATAACGTGTAACGTATAACGTATAACGTATAACGTATAACGTATAACGTATAACGTATAACGTAACACGTATAACGTATAACGTATAACGTATAACGTATAACGTAACACGTATAACGTATAACGTATAACGTATAAAGTATAGCGTATAACGTATAACGTATAACGATTAACGTAAAACGTATGACGTATTACATATTACGTATAACGTATAACGTATAACGTATATCGTATAACGCATAACGTATAACGTATAATGTATAACGTATAACGTATAACGTATAACGTATAACGTATAACGTATAACGTATAACGTATAACGTATAACGTATAACGTATAACGTATAACGTATAACCTATGACGTATAACGTATAACGTATAACGTATAACGTATATCGTATAACGTATAACGTATAACGTATAACATGTAACGTACAACGTATAACGTATGACGTATAACGTATAACGTATAACGTATGACGTATAACGTATAACGTATAACGTATAACGTATAACGTATAACGTATAACGTATAACGTATAACGTATAACGTATAACGTATAACGTATAACGTATAACGTATAACGTATAACGTATAACGTATAACGTATAACGTATAACGTATAACGTATAACGTATAACATGTAACGTATAGCGTATAACGTGTAACGTATAACGTATAACGTATAACGTATAACGTATAACGTATAACGTATAACGTATAACGTATAACGTATAACGTATAACGTATAACGTATAACGTATAACGTATAACGTATATCGTATAACGCATAACGTATAACGTATAACGTATAACGTATAACGTATAACGTATAACCTATGACGAATAACGTATAACGTATAACGTATAACGTATAACGTATAACGAATAACCTATGACGTATAACGTGTAACGTATAACGTATAACGTATAACGTATAACGTATAACGTATAACGTATAACGTGTAACGAAGTACGTATAAAGTATAACGTATAACGTATATCGTATAACGAATAAGGTATAACGTATAACGTATAACGTATAACGTAAAACGTATGACGCATTACATACTACGTATAACGTATAACGTTCAACGTATAACCTATGACGTATAACGTATAACGTATAACGTATAACGTATAACGTATAACGTATAACGTATAACGTATAACGTATGACGAATAACGTATAACGTATAACGTATAACGTATAAAGTATAACGTATAACGTATAACCTATAACGTATAACGTATAACGTATAACGTATAACGTATAACGTATAACGTATAACGTATAACGTATAACGTATAACGTATAACGTATAACGTATAACGTATAACGTATAACGTATAACGTATAACGTATATCGTATAACGTATAACGTATAACGTATAACGTATAACGTATAACGTATAACGTATAACCTATGACGAATAACGTATAACGTATAACGTATAACGTATAACGTATAACGTATAACGTATAACGTATAACCTATGACGTATAACGTGTAACGTATAACGTATAACGTATAACGTATAACGTATAACGTATAACGTGTAACGAAGTACGAAGTATAACGTATAACATATATCGTATAACGTATAAGGTATAACGTATAACGTATAACGTATAACGTAAAACGTATGACGCATTACATACTACGTATAACGTATAACGTTCAACGTATAACCTATGACGTATAACGTATAACGTATAACGTATAACGTATAACGTATAACGTCTAACGTATAACGTATAACGTATAACGTATAACCTATGACGAATAACGTATAACGTATAACGTATAACGTATAAAGTATAACGTATAACGTATAACCTATAACGTATAACGTATAACGTATAACGTATAACGTATAACATGTAACGTACAACGTATAACGTATACCGTATAACGTATAACTAATAACGTATAACGTATAACGAATATCGTACAACGTATAACGCATAACGTATAACGTATAACGTATAATGTATAACGCATAACGTATAACGTACAACGTATAACGTATGACGTATAACGTATAACCTATAACGTATGACGTATAACGTATAACGTATAACGTATAACGTATAACGTATAACGTATAACGTATAACGTATAGCGTATAACGTATAACGTATAACGTATAACGTATAACGTATAACGTATAACGTATAACGTATAACGTATAACGTATAACGTATAACGTATAACGTATAACGTATAACGAATAACGTATAACGTATATCGTATAACGTATAACGTATAACGTACAACTTATAATGTATAACGTACAACGTATAACGTATAACGTATAACGTATAACGTATAACGTATAACGTATAACGTATAACGTATAACGTATAACGTATAACGTATAACGTATAACGTATAACGTATAACGTATAACGTATAACGTATAAAGTATAATGTATAACGTATAACCTATAACGTATAACGTATAACGTATAACGTATAACGTATAACGTATAATGTATAACGTATAACGTATAACGTATAACGTATAACGTATAAAGTATAACGTATAACGTATAACGTATAACGTATAACGTATAACGTATAACGTATAACCTATGACGTAAAACGTATCACTTATAATGTATAACGTACAACGTATAACGTATAACGTATAACGTATAACGTATAACGTATAACGTATAACGTATAACGTATAACGTATAACGTATAACGTATAACGTATAACGTATAACGTATAACGTATAACGTATAACGTATAACGTATAAAGTATAACGTATAACGTATAACCTATAACGTATAACGTATAACGTATAACGTATAACGTATAACGTATAACGTATAATGTATAACGCATAACGTATAACGTATAATGTATAACGTATAACGTATAACGAATAACGTATAACGTATAACGTATAACGTATAACGTATAACGTATAACGTATAACGTACAACGTATAACGTATGACGTATAACGTATAACCTATAACGTATGACGTATAACGTATAACGTATATCGTATAACGTACAACTTATAACGTATAACGTACAACGTATAACGTATAACGTATAACGAATAACGTATAACGTATAACGTATAACGTATAACGTATAACGTATAACGTATAACGTATAACGTATAACGTATAACGTATAACGTACAACGTATAACGTATAACGCATAACATGTAATGTATAACGTATAACGTATAATGTATAACGTATAACGTATAACGTATAACGTACAAAGTATAACGTATCACGTATAACGTATTACGAATAACCTATAACGTATAACGTATAACGTAACCCCTATAACGTATAAAGTATAACGTATAACGTATATCGTATAACGTATAACGTATAACGTATAACGTATAACGTATAACGTATAACGTACAACGTATAACGTATGACGTATAACGTATAACCTATAACGTATGACGTATAACGTATAACGTATAACGTATAACGTATAACGTATAACGTATAACGTATAACGTATAACGTATAACGTATAACGTATAGCGTATAACGTATAACGAATAACGTATAACGTATATCGTATAACGTATAACGTATAATGTACAACTTATAATGTATAACGTACAACGTATAACGTATAACGTATAACGTATAACGTATAACGTATAACGTATAACGTATAACGTATAACGTATAACGTATAACGTATAACGTATAACGTATAACGTATAACGTATAACGTATAACGTATAACGTATAACGTATAACGTATAACGCATAATGTATAACGTATAACGTATAACGTATAACGTATAACGTATAACGTATAACGTATAACGTATAACGTATAACGTATAACGTATAACGTATAACGTATAACGTATAACGTATAACGTATAACGAATAACGTATAACGAATATCGTATAACGTATAACGTATAACGTACAACTTATAATGTATAACGTACAACGTATAACGTATAACGTATACCGTATATCGTAAAACGTATAACGTATAACGTATAACGTATAACGTATAACGTGTAACGATGTACGTATAAAGTGTAACGTATAACGTATAACGTATAACGTATAACTAATAACGTATAACGTATAACGCATAACGTATAACGTATAACGTATAACGTATAACGTATAACGTATAACTAATAACGTATAACGTATAACGCATAACGTATAACGTATAACGTATAACGTATAACGTATAACGTATAACGTACAACGTATATCGTATAACTAATAACGTATAACGTATAACGCATAACGTATAACGTATAATGTATAACGTATAACGTATAACGAATAACGTATAACGTATAACGTATAACGTATAACGTATAACGTATAACGTATAACGTATAACGTACAACGTATAACGTATGACGTATAACGTATAACCTATAACGTATGACGTATAACGTATAACGTATAACGTATAACGTATAACGTATAACGTATAACGTATAACGTATAACGTATAACGTATAACGTATAACGTATAACGTATAACGTATACCGTATAACGTATAACGTATAACGTATAACGTATAACGTATAACGTATAACGTATAACGTATAACGCATAACATGTAATGTATAACGTATAACGTATAATGTATAACGTATAACGTATAACGTATAACGTACAAAGTATAACGTATCACGTATAACGTACAACTTATAATGTATAACGTACAACGTATAACGTATAACGTATAACGTATAACGTATAACGTATAACGTATAACGTATAACGTATAACGTACAACGTATAACGTATGACGTATAACGTATAACGTATAACGTAGAACGTACAACGTATAACGTATGACGTATAACGTATAACCTATAACGTATGACGTATAACGTATAACGTATAACGTATAACGTATAACGTATTACGTATAACGTATAACGTATAAAGTATAACGTATAACGTATAACGTATAACGTATAACGTATAACGTATAACGTATAACGTATAACGTATAACGTATAACGTATAACGTATAACGAATAACGTATAACGTATTACGAATAACCTATAACGTATAACGTATAACGTAACCCCTATAACGTATAAAGTATAACGTATAACGTATATCGTATAACGTATAACGTATACCGTATATCGTAAAACGTATAACGTATAACGTATAACGTATAACGTGTAACGATGTACGTATAAAGTATAACGTATAACGTATAACGTATAACGTATAACTAATAACGTATAACGTATAACGCATAACGTATAACGTATAACGTATAACGTATAACGTATAACGTATAACGTACAACGTATATCGTATAACTAATAACGTATAACGTATAACGCATAACGTATAACGTATAATGTATAACGTATAACGTATAACGAATAACGTATAACGTATAACGTATAACGTATAACGTATAACGTATAACGTATAACGTACAACGTATAACGTATGACGTATAACGTATAACCTATAACGTATGACGTATAACGTATAACGTATAACGTATAACGTATAACGTATAACGTATAACGTATAACGTATAACGTATAACGTATAACGTATAACGTATAACGTATAACGTATAACGTATAACGTATAACGTATAACGTATAACGTATAACGTATAACGTATAACGTATAACGTATAACGTATAACGCATAATGTATAACGTATAACGTATAACGTATAACGTATAACGTATAACGTATAACGTATAACGTATAACGTATAACGTATAACGCATAATGTATAACGTATAACGTATAACGTATAACGTATAACGTATAACGTATAACGTATAACGTATAACGTATAACGTATAACGTATAACGTATAACGTATAACGTATAACGTATAACGTATAACGTACAACGTATATCGTATAACTAATAACGTATAACGTATAACGCATAACGTATAACGTATAATGTATAACGTATAACGTATAACGAATAACGTATAACGTATAACGTATAACGTATAACGTATAACGTATAACGTATAACGTACAACGTATAACGTATGACGTATAACGTATAACCTATAACGTATGACGTATAACGTATAACGTATAACGTATAACGTATAACGTATAACGTATAACGTATAACGTATAACGTATAACGTATAACGTATAACGTATAACGTATAACGTATACCGTATAACGTATAACGTATAACGTATAACGTATAACGTATAACGTATAACGTATAACGTATAACGCATAACATGTAATGTATAACGTATAACGTATAATGTATAACGTATAACGTATAACGTATAACGTACAAAGTATAACGTATCACGTATAACGTACAACTTATAATGTATAACGTACAACGTATAACGTATAACGTATAACGTATAACGTATAACGTATAACGTATAACGTATAACGTATAACGTACAACGTATAACGTATGACGTATAACGTATAACGTATAACGTAGAACGTACAACGTATAACGTATGACGTATAACGTATAACCTATAACGTATGACGTATAACGTATAACGTATAACGTATAACGTATAACGTATTACGTATAACGTATAACGTATAAAGTATAACGTATAACGTATAACGTATAACGTATAACGTATAACGTATAACGTATAACGTATAACGTATAACGTATAACGTATAACGAATAACGTATAACGTATTACGAATAACCTATAACGTATAACGTATAACGTAACCCCTATAACGTATAAAGTATAACGTATAACGTATATCGTATAACGTATAACGTATACCGTATATCGTAAAACGTATAACGTATAACGTATAACGTATAACGTGTAACGATGTACGTATAAAGTATAACGTATAACGTATAACGTATAACGTATAACTAATAACGTATAACGTATAACGCATAACGTATAACGTATAACGTATAACGTATAACGTATAACGTATAACGTATAACGTACAACGTATATCGTATAACTAATAACGTATAACGTATAACGCATAACGTATAACGTATAATGTATAACGTATAACGTATAACGAATAACGTATAACGTATAACGTATAACGTATAACGTATAACGTATAACGTATAACGTACAACGTATAACGTATGACGTATAACGTATAACCTATAACGTATGACGTATAACGTATAACGTATAACGTATAACGTATAACGTATAACGTATAA
Source organism: Ptiloglossa arizonensis (assembly GCF_051014685.1). Classification (NCBI taxonomy): domain Eukaryota; kingdom Metazoa; phylum Arthropoda; class Insecta; order Hymenoptera; family Colletidae; genus Ptiloglossa; species Ptiloglossa arizonensis. Next base: position 172,760 of record NW_027479169.1, on the reverse strand, counting down.
CGTATAACGTATAACGTATAACGTATAACGTATAACGTATAACGTATAACGTATAACGTATAACGTATAACGTATAACGTATAACGTATAACGTATAACGTATAACGTATAACGTATAACGTATAACGTATAACGTATAACGCATAATGTATAACGTATAACGTATAACGTATAACGTATAACGTATAACGTATAACGTATAACGTATAACGTATAACGTATAACGTATAACGTATAAAGTATAATGTATAACGTATAACCTATAACGTATAACGTATAACGTATAACGTATAACGTATAACGTATAATGTATAACGTATAACGTATAACGTATAACGTATAACGTATAAAGTATAACGTATAACGTATAACGTATAACGTATAACGTATAACGTATAACGTATAACCTATGACGTAAAACGTATCACTTATAATGTATAACGTACAACGTATAACGAATAACGTATAACGTATAACGTATAACGTATAACGTATAACGTATAACGTATAACGTATAACGTATAACGTATAACGTATAACGTATAACGTATAACGTATAACGTATAAAGTATAACGTATAACGTATAACCTATAACGTATAACGTATAACGTATAACGTATAACGTATAACGTATAATGTATAACGCATAACGTATAACGTATAATGTATAACGTATAACGTATAACGAATAACGTATAACGTATAACGTATAACGTATAACGTATAACGTATAACGTATAACGTACAACGTATAACGTATGACGTATAACGTATAACCTATAACGTATGACGTATAACGTATAACGTATATCGTATAACGTACAACTTATAACGTATAACGTACAACGTATAACGTATAACGTATAACGAATAACGTATAACGTATAACGTATAACGTATAACGTATAACGTATAACGTATAACGTATCACGTATAACGTATTACGAATAACCTATAACGTATAACGTATAACGTAACCCCTATAACGTATAAAGTATAACGTATAACGTATATCGTATAACGTATAACGTATAACGTATAACGTATAACGTATAACGTATAACGTACAACGTATAACGTATGACGTATAACGTATAACCTATAACGTATGACGTATAACGTATAACGTATAACGTATAACGTATAACGTATAACGTATAACGTATAACGTATAACGTATAACGTATAACGTATAGCGTATAACGTATAACGAATAACGTATAACGTATATCGTATAACGTATAACGTATAATGTACAACTTATAATGTATAACGTACAACGTATAACGTATAACGTATAACGTATAACGTATAACGTATAACGTATAACGTATAACGTATAACGTATAACGTATAACGTATAACGTATAACGTATAACGTATAACGTATAACGTATAACGTATAACGTATAACGTATAACGTATAACGCATAATGTATAACGTATAACGTATAACGTATAACGTATAACGTATAACGTATAACGTATAACGTATAACGTATAACGTATAACGTATAACGTATAACGTATAACGTATAACGTATAACGTATAACGTATAACGTATAACGTATAACGAATAACGTATAACGAATATCGTATAACGTATAACGTATAACGTACAACTTATAATGTATAACGTACAACGTATAACGTATAACGTATACCGTATATCGTAAAACGTATAACGTATAACGTATAACGTATAACGTATAACGTGTAACGATGTACGTATAAAGTGTAACGTATAACGTATAACGTATAACGTATAACTAATAACGTATAACGTATAACGCATAACGTATAACGTATAACGTATAACGTATAACGTATAACGTATAACTAATAACGTATAACGTATAACGCATAACGTATAACGTATAACGTATAACGTATAACGTATAACGTATAACGTACAACGTATATCGTATAACTAATAACGTATAACGTATAACGCATAACGTATAACGTATAATGTATAACGTATAACGTATAACGAATAACGTATAACGTATAACGTATAACGTATAACGTATAACGTATAACGTATAACGTACAACGTATAACGTATGACGTATAACGTATAACCTATAACGTATGACGTATAACGTATAACGTATAACGTATAACGTATAACGTATAACGTATAACGTATAACGTATAACGTATAACGTATAACGTATAACGTATAACGTATAACGTATAACGTATAACGTATAACGTATACCGTATAACGTATAACGTATAACGTATAACGTATAACGTATAACGTATAACGTATAACGTATAACGTATAACGTATAACGCATAATGTATAACGTATAACGTATAACGTATAACGTATAACGTATAACGTATAACGTATAACGTATAACGTATAACGTATAACGTATAACGTATAACGTATAACGTATAACGTATAACGTATAACGTATAACGAATAACGTATAACGAATATCGTATAACGTATAACGTATAACGTACAACTTATAATGTATAACGTACAACGTATAACGTATAACGTATAACGTATAACGTATAACGTATAACGTATAACGTATAACGTATAACGTATAACGTATAACGTATACCGTATATCGTAAAACGTATAACGTATAACGTATAACGTATAACGTATAACGTGTAACGATGTACGTATAAAGTGTAACGTATAACGTATAACGTATAACGTATAACTAATAACGTATAACGTATAACGCATAACGTATAACGTATAACGTATAACGTATAACGTATAACGTATAACTAATAACGTATAACGTATAACGCATAACGTATAACGTATAACGTATAACGTATAACGTATAACGTATAACGTACAACGTATATCGTATAACTAATAACGTATAACGTATAACGCATAACGTATAACGTATAATGTATAACGTATAACGTATAACGAATAACGTATAACGTATAACGTATAACGTATAACGTATAACGTATAACGTATAACGTACAACGTATAACGTATGACGTATAACGTATAACCTATAACGTATGACGTATAACGTATAACGTATAACGTATAACGTATAACGTATAACGTATAACGTATAACGTATAACGTATAACGTATAACGTATAACGTATAACGTATAACGTATACCGTATAACGTATAACGTATAACGTATAACGTATAACGTATAACGTATAACGTATAACGTATAACGTATAACGCATAACATGTAATGTATAACGTATAACGTATAATGTATAACGTATAACGTATAACGTATAACGTACAAAGTATAACGTATCACGTATAACGTACAACTTATAATGTATAACGTCAAACGTATAACGTATAACGTATAACGTATAACGTATAACGTATAACGTATAACGTATAACGTATAACGTATAACGTACAACGTATAACGTATGACGTATAACGTATAACGTATAACGTAGAACGTACAACGTATAACGTATGACGTATAACGTATAACCTATAACGTATGACGTATAACGTACAACGTATAACGTATAACGTATAACGTATAACGTATAACGTATAACGTATAACGTATAACGTATAACGTATAACGTATAACGTATACCGTATATCGTAAAACGTATAACGTATAACGTATAACGTATAACGTATAACGTGTAACGATGTACGTATAAAGTGTAACGTATAACGTATAACGTATAACGTATAACTAATAACGTATAACGTATAACGCATAACGTATAACGTATAACGTATAACGTATAACGTATAACGTATAACTAATAACGTATAACGTATAACGCATAACGTATAACGTATAACGTATAACGTATAACGTATAACGTATAACGTACAACGTATATCGTATAACTAATAACGTATAACGTATAACGCATAACGTATAACGTATAATGTATAACGTATAACGTATAACGAATAACGTATAACGTATAACGTATAACGTATAACGTATAACGTATAACGTATAACGTACAACGTATAACGTATGACGTATAACGTATAACCTATAACGTATGACGTATAACGTATAACGTATAACGTATAACGTATAACGTATAACGTATAACGTATAACGTATAACGTATAACGTATAACGTATAACGTATAACGTATAACGTATACCGTATAACGTATAACGTATAACGTATAACGTATAACGTATAACGTATAACGTATAACGTATAACGCATAACATGTAATGTATAACGTATAACGTATAATGTATAACGTATAACGTATAACGTATAACGTACAAAGTATAACGTATCACGTATAACGTACAACTTATAATGTATAACGTCAAACGTATAACGTATAACGTATAACGTATAACGTATAACGTATAACGTATAACGTATAACGTATAACGTATAACGTACAACGTATAACGTATGACGTATAACGTATAACGTATAACGTAGAACGTACAACGTATAACGTATGACGTATAACGTATAACCTATAACGTATGACGTATAACGTATAACGTATAACGTATAACGTATAACGTATTACGTATAACGTATAACGTATAAAGTATAACGTATAACGTATAACGTATAACGTATAACGTATAACGTATAACGTATAACGTATAACGTATAACGTATAACGTATAACGAATAACGTATAACGTATTACGAATAACCTATAACGTATAACGTATAACGTAACCCCTATAACGTATAAAGTATAACGTATAACGTATATCGTATAACGTATAACGTATACCGTATATCGTAAAACGTATAACGTATAACGTATAACGTATAACGTGTAACGATGTACGTATAAAGTATAACGTATAACGTATAACGTATAACGTATAACTAATAACGTATAACGTATAACGCATAACGTATAACGTATAACGTATAACGTATAACGTATAACGTATAACGTACAACGTATATCGTATAACTAATAACGTATAACGTATAACGCATAACGTATAACGTATAATGTATAACGTATAACGTATAACGAATAACGTATAACGTATAACGTATAACGTATAACGTATAACGTATAACGTATAACGTACAACGTATAACGTATGACGTATAACGTATAACCTATAACGTATGACGTATAACGTATAACGTATAACGTATAACGTATAACGTATAACGTATAACGTATAACGTATAACGTATAACGTATAACGTATAACGTATAACGTATAACGTATAACGTATAACGTATAACGTATAACGTATAACGTATAACGTATAACGTATAACGTATAACGTATAACGTATAACGTATAACGCATAATGTATAACGTATAACGTATAACGTATAACGTATAACGTATAACGTATAACGTATAACGTATAACGTATAACGTATAACGTATAACGTATAACGTATAAACTATAATGTATAACGTATAACATATAACGTATAACGTATAACGTATAACGTATAACGTATAACGTATAATGTATAACGTATAACGTATAACGTATAACGTATAACGTATAAAGTATAACGTATAACGTATAACGTATAACGTATAACGTATAACGTATAACGTATAACCTATGACGTAAAACGTATCACTTATAATGTATAACGTACAACGTATAACGTATAACGTATAACGTATAACGTATAACGTATAACGTATAACGTATAACGTATAACGTATAACGTATAACGTATAACGTATAACGTATAACGTATAACGTATAACGTATAAAGTATAACGTATAACGTATAACCTATAACGTATAACGTATAACGTATAACGTATAACGTATAACGTATAATGTATAACGCATAACGTATAACGTATAATGTATAACGTATAACGTATAACGAATAACGTATAACGTATAACGTATAACGTATAACGTATAACGTATAACGTATAACGTACAACGTATAACGTATGACGTATAACGTATAACCTATAACGTATGACGTATAACGTATAACGTATATCGTATAACGTACAACTTATAACGTATAACGTACAACGTATAACGTATAACGTATAACGAATAACGTATAACGTATAACGTATAACGTATAACGTATAACGTATAACGTATAACGTATAACGTATAACGTATAACGTATAACGTACAACGTATAACGTATAACGCATAACATGTAATGTATAACGTATAACGTATAATGTATAACGTATAACGTATAACGTATAACGTACAAAGTATAACGTATCACGTATAACGTATTACGAATAACCTATAACGTATAACGTATTACGTAACCCCTATAACGTATAAAGTATAACGTATAACGTATATCGTATAACGTATAACGTATAACGTATAACGTATAACGTATAACGTATAACGTACAACGTATAACGTATGACGTATAACGTATAACCTATAACGTATGACGTATAACGTATAACGTATAACGTATAACGTATAACGTATAACGTATAACGTATAACGTATAACGTATAACGTATAACGTATAACGTATAACGTATAACGTATAACGTATAACGTATAACGTATAACGTATAACGTATAACGTATAACGTATAACGTATAACGTATAACGCATAATGTATAACGTATAACGTATAACGTATAACGTATAACGTATAACGTATAACGTATAACGTATAACGTATAACGTATAACGTATAACGTATAACGTATAACGTATAACGTATAACGTATAACGTATAACGAATAACGTATAACGAATATCGTATAACGTATAACGTATAACGTACAACTTATAATGTATAACGTACAACGTATAACGTATAACGTATACCGTATATCGTAAAACGTATAACGTATAACGTATAACGTATAACGTATAACGTGTAACGATGTACGTATAAAGTGTAACGTATAACGTATAACGTATAACGTATAACTAATAACGTATAACGTATAACGCATAACGTATAACGTATAACGTATAACGTATAACGTATAACGTATAACTAATAACGTATACCGTATAACGCATAACGTATAAGGTATAACGTATAACGTATAACGTATAACGTATAACGTACAACGTATATCGTATAACTAATAACGTATAACGTATAACGCATAACGTATAACGTATAATGTATAACGTATAACGTATAACGAATAACGTATAACGTATAACGTATAACGTATAACGTATAACGTATAACGTATAACGTACAACGTATAACGTATGACGTATAACGTATAACCTATAACGTATGACGTATAACGTATAACGTATAACGTATAACGTATAACGTATAACGTATAACGTATAACGTATAACGTATAACGTATAACGTATAACGTATAACGTATAACGTATAACGTATACCGTATAACGTATAACGTATAACGTATAACGTATAACGTATAACGTATAACGTATAACGTATAACGCATAACATGTAATGTATAACGTATAACGTATAATGTATAACGTATAACGTATAACGTATAACGTACAAAGTATAACGTATCACGTATAACGTACAACTTATAATGTATAACGTACAACGTATAACGTATAACGTATAACGTATAACGTATAACGTATAACGTATAACGTATATCGTATAACGTACAACGTATAACGTATGACGTATAACGTATAACGTATAACGTAGAACGTACAACGTATAACGTATGACGTATAACGTATAACCTATAACGTATGACGTATAACGTATAACGTATAACGTATAACGTATAACGTATTACGTATAACGTATAACGTATAAAGTATAACGTATAACGTATAACGTATAACGTATAACGTATAACGTATAACGTATAACGTATAACGTATAACGTATAACGTACAACGAATAACGTATAACGTATTACGAATAACCTATAACGTATAACGTATAACGTAACCCCTATAACGTATAAAGTATAACGTATAACGTATATCGTATAACGTATAACGTATACCGTATATCGTAAAACGTATAACGTATAACGTATAACGTATAACGTGTAACGATGTACGTATAAAGTATAACGTATAACGTATAACGTATAACGTATAACTAATAACGTATAACGTATAACGCATAACGTATAACGTATAACGTATAACGTATAACGTATAACGTATAACGTACAACGTATATCGTATAACTAATAACGTATAACGTATAACGCATAACGTATAACGTATAATGTATAACGTATAACGTATAACGAATAACGTATAACGTATAACGTATAACGTATAACGTATAACGTATAACGTATAACGTATAACGTATAACGTATACCGTATATCGTAAAACGTATAACGTATAACGTATAACGTATAACGTGTAACGATGTACGTATAAAGTATAACGTATAACGTATAACGTATAACGTATAACTAATAACGTATAACGTATAACGCATAACGTATAACGTATAACGTATAACGTATAACGTATAACGTATAACGTATAACGTATAACGTACAACTTATAATGTATAACGTACAACGTATAACGTATAACGTATAACGTATAACGTATAACGTATAACGTATAACGTATAACGTATAACGTATAACGTATAACGTATAACGTATAACGTATAACGTATAACGTATAACGTATAACGTATAACGTATAACGTATAACGTATAACGTACAACGTATAACGTATGACGTATAACGTATAACCTATAACGTATGACGTATAACGTATAACGTATGACGTATAACGTATAACGTATAACGTATAACGTATAACGTATAACGTATAACGTATAACGTATAACGTATAACGTATAACGTATAACGTATAACGTATAACGTATAACGTATAACGTATAACGTATAACGTATAACGTATAACGAATAACGTATAACGTATATCGTATAACGTATAACGTATAACGTACAACTTATAATGTATAACGTACAACGTATAACGTATAACGTATAACGTATAACGTATAACGTATAACGTATAACGTATAACGTATAACGTATAACGTATAACGTATAACGTATAACGTATAACCCATGACGTAAAACGTATCACTTATAATGTATAACGTACAACGTATAACGTATAACGTATAACGTATAACGTATAACGTATAACGTATAACGTATAACGTATAACGTATAACGTATAACGTATCACGTATAACATATAACGTATAACGTATAACGTGTAACGAAGAACGTATAAAGAATAACGTATAACGTATATCGTATAACGTACAACTTATAACGTATAACGTACAACGTATAACGTATAACGTATAACGAATAACGTATAACGTATAACGTATAACGTATAACGTATAACGTATAACGTATAACGTATAACGTATAACGTATAACGTATAACGTATAACGTACAACGTATAACGTATAACGCATAACATGTAATGTATAACGTATAACGTATAACGTATAACGTATAACGTATAACGTATAACCTATGACGTAAAACGTATCACTTATAATGTATAACGTACAACGTATAACGTATAACGTATAACGTATAACGTATAACGTATAACGTATAACGTATAATGTATAACGTACAACGTATAACGTATAACGTATAACGTATAACGTATAACGTATAACGTATAACGTATAACGTATAACGTATAACGTATAACGTATAACGTATAACGTATAACGTATAACGTATAACGTATAACGTATAACGTATAACGTATAACGTATAACGTATAACGTATAACGCATAATGTATAACGTATAACGTATAACGTATAACGTATAACGTATAACGTATAACGTATAACGTATAACGTATAACGTATAACGTATAACGTATAACGTATAACGTATAACGTATAACGTATAACGTATAACGAATAACGTATAACGAATATCGTATAACGTATAACGTATAACGTACAACTTATAATGTATAACGTACAACGTATAACGTATAACGTATACCGTATATCGTAAAACGTATAACGTATAACGTATAACGTATTACGTATAACGTGTAACGATGTACGTATAAAGTGTAACGTATAACGTATAACGTATAACGTATAACTAATAACGTATAACGTATAACGCATAACGTATAACGTATAACGTATAACGTATAACGTATAACGTATAACGTATAACGTATAACGTATAACGTATAACGTATAACGTATAACGTATAACGTATAACGTATAACGTATAACGTATAACGTATAACGTATAACGTATAACGTATAACGCATAATGTATAACGTATAACGTATAACGTATAACGTATAACGTATAACGTATAACGTATAACGTATAACGTATAACGTATAACGTATAACGTATAACGTATAACGTATAACGTATAACGTATAACGTATAACGAATAACGTATAACGAATATCGTATAACGTATAACGTATAACGTACAACTTATAATGTATAACGTACAACGTATAACGTATAACGTATACCGTATATCGTAAAACGTATAACGTATAACGTATAACGTATAACGTATAACGTGTAACGATGTACGTATAAAGTGTAACGTATAACGTATAACGTATAACGTATAACTAATAACGTATAACGTATAACGCATAACGTATAACGTATAACGTATAACGTATAACGTATAACGTATAACTAATAACGTATAACGTATAACGCATAACGTATAACGTATAACGTATAACGTATAACGTATAACGTATAACGTACAACGTATATCGTATAACTAATAACGTATAACGTATAACGCATAACGTATAACGTATAATGTATAACGTATAACGTATAACGAATAACGTATAACGTATAACGTATAACGTATAACGTATAACGTATAACGTATAACGTACAACGTATAACGTATGACGTATAACGTATAACCTATAACGTATGACGTATAACGTATAACGTATAACGTATAACGTATAACGTATAACGTATAACGTATAACGTATAACGTATAACGTATAACGTATAACGTATAACGTATAACGTATAACGTATACCGTATAACGTATAACGTATAACGTATAACGTATAACGTATAACGTATAACGTATAACGTATAACGCATAACATGTAATGTATAACGTATAACGTATAATGTATAACGTATAACGTATAACGTATAACGTACAAAGTATAACGTATCACGTATAACGTACAACTTATAATGTATAACGTACAACGTATAACGTATAACGTATAACGTATAACGTATAACGTATAACGTATAACGTATAACGTATAACGTACAACGTATAACGTATGACGTATAACGTATAACGTATAACGTAGAACGTACAACGTATAACGTATGACGTATAACGTATAACCTATAACGTATGACGTATAACGTATAACGTATAACGTATAACGTATAACGTATTACGTATAACGTATAACGTATAAAGTATAACGTATAACGTATAACGTATAACGTATAACGTATAACGTATAACGTATAACGTATAACGTATAACGTATAACGTATAACGAATAACGTATAACGTATTACGAATAACCTATAACGTATAACGTATAACGTAACCCCTATAACGTATAAAGTATAACGTATAACGTATATCGTATAACGTATAACGTATACCGTATATCGTAAAACGTATAACGTATAACGTATAACGTATAACGTGTAACGATGTACGTATAAAGTATAACGTATAACGTATAACGTATAACGTATAACTAATAACGTATAACGTATAACGCATAACGTATAACGTATAACGTATAACGTATAACGTATAACGTATAACGTACAACGTATATCGTATAACTAATAACGTATAACGTATAACGCATAACGTATAACGTATAATGTATTACGTATAACGTATAACGTATAACGAATAACGTATAACGTATAACGTATAACGTATAACGTATAACGTATAACGTATAACGTATAACGTATAACGTATAACGTATACCGTATATCGTAAAACGTATAACGTATAACGTATAACGTATAACGTGTAACGATGTACGTATAAAGTATAACGTATAACGTATAACGTATAACGTATAACTAATAACGTATAACGTATAACGCATAACGTATAACGTATAACGTATAACGTATAACGTATAACGTATAACGTATAACGTATAACGTACAACTTATAATGTATAACGTACAACGTATAACGTATAACGTATAACGTATAACGTATAACGTATAACGTATAACGTATAACGTATAACGTATAACGTATAACGTATAACGTATAACGTATAACGTATAACGTATAACGTATAACGTATAACGTATAACGTATAACGTATAACGTACAACGTATAACGTATGACGTATAACGTATAACCTATAACGTATGACGTATAACGTATAACGTATGACGTATAACGTATAACGTATAACGTATAACGTATAACGTATAACGTATAACGTATAACGTATAACGTATAACGTATAACGTATAACGTATAACGTATAACGTATAACGTATAACGTATAACGTATAACGTATAACGTATAACGAATAACGTATAACGTATATCGTATAACGTATAACGTATAACGTACAACTTATAATGTATAACGTACAACGTATAACGTATAACGTATAACGTATAACGTATAACGTATAACGTATAACGTATAACGTATAACGTATAACGTATAACGTATAACGTATAACGTATAACGTATAACGTATAACCCATGACGTAAAACGTATCACTTATAATGTATAACGTACAACGTATAACGTATAACGTATAACGTATAACGTATAACGTATAACGTATAACGTATAACGTATAACGTATAACGTATAACGTATCACGTATAACATATAACGTATAACGTATAACGTGTAACGAAGAACGTATAAAGAATAACGTATAACGTATATCGTATAACGTACAACTTATAACGTATAACGTACAACGTATAACGTATAACGTATAACGAATAACGTATAACGTATAACGTATAACGTATAACGTATAACGTATAACGTATAACGTATAACGTATAACGTATAACGTATAACGTATAACGTATAACGTACAACGTATAACGTATAACGCATAACATGTAATGTATAACGTATAACGTATAACGTATAACGTATAACGTATAACGTATAACCTATGACGTAAAACGTATCACTTATAATGTATAACGTACAACGTATAACGTATAACGTATAACGTATAACGTATAACGTATAACGTATAACGTATAATGTATAACGTACAACGTATAACGTATAACGTATAACGTATAACGTATAACGTATAACGTATAACGTATAACGTATAACGTATAACGTATAACGTATAACGTATAACGTATAACGTATAACGTATAACGTATAACGTATAACGTATAACGTATAACGCATAATGTATAACGTATAACGTATAACGTATAACGTATAACGTATAACGTATAACGTATAACGTATAACGTATAACGTATAACGTATAACGTATAACGTATAACGTATAACGTATAACGTATAACGTATAACGAATAACGTATAACGAATATCGTATAACGTATAACGTATAACGTACAACTTATAATGTATAACGTACAACGTATAACGTATAACGTATACCGTATATCGTAAAACGTATAACGTATAACGTATAACGTATAACGTATAACGTGTAACGATGTACGTATAAAGTGTAACGTATAACGTATAACGTATAACGTATAACTAATAACGTATAACGTATAACGCATAACGTATAACGTATAACGTATAACGTATAACGTATAACGTATAACTAATAACGTATAACGTATAACGCATAACGTATAACGTATAACGTATAACGTATAACGTATAACGTATAACGTACAACGTATATCGTATAACTAATAACGTATAACGTATAACGCATAACGTATAACGTATAATGTATAACGTATAACGTATAACGAATAACGTATAACGTATAACGTATAACGTATAACGTATAACGTATAACGTATAACGTACAACGTATAACGTATGACGTATAACGTATAACCTATAACGTATGACGTATAACGTATAACGTATAACGTATAACGTATAACGTATAACGTATAACGTATAACGTATAACGTATAACGTATAACGTATAACGTATAACGTATAACGTATAACGTATACCGTATAACGTATAACGTATAACGTATAACGTATAACGTATAACGTATAACGTATAACGTATAACGCATAACATGTAATGTATAACGTATAACGTATAATGTATAACGTATAACGTATAACGTATAACGTACAAAGTATAACGTATCACGTATAACGTACAACTTATAATGTATAACGTACAACGTATAACGTATAACGTATAACGTATAACGTATAACGTATAACGTATAACGTATAACGTATAACGTACAACGTATAACGTATGACGTATAACGTATAACGTATAACGTAGAACGTACAACGTATAACGTATGACGTATAACGTATAACCTATAACGTATGACGTATAACGTATAACGTATAACGTATAACGTATAACGTATTACGTATAACGTATAACGTATAAAGTATAACGTATAACGTATAACGTATAACGTATAACGTATAACGTATAACGTATAACGTATAACGTATAACGTATAACGTATAACGTATAACGAATAACGTATAACGTATTACGAATAACCTATAACGTATAACGTATAACGTAACCCCTATAACGTATAAAGTATAACGTATAACGTATATCGTATAACGTATAACGTATACCGTATATCGTAAAACGTATAACGTATAACGTATAACGTATAACGTGTAACGATGTACGTATAAAGTATAACGTATAACGTATAACGTATAACGTATAACTAATAACGTATAACGTATAACGCATAACGTATAACGTATAACGTATAACGTATAACGTATAACGTATAACGTACAACGTATATCGTATAACTAATAACGTATAACGTATAACGCATAACGTATAACGTATAATGTATAACGTATAACGTATAACGAATAACGTATAACGTATAACGTATAACGTATAACGTATAACGTATAACGTATAACGTATAACGTATAACGTATACCGTATATCGTAAAACGTATAACGTATAACGTATAACGTATAACGTGTAACGATGTACGTATAAAGTATAACGTATAACGTATAACGTATAACGTATAACTAATAACGTATAACGTATAACGCATAACGTATAACGTATAACGTATAACGTATAACGTATAACGTATAACGTATAACGTATAACGTATAACGTATAACGTATAACGTATAACGTATAACGTATAACGTATAACGTATAACGTATAACGTATAACGTATAACGTATAACGTATAACGTGTAACGAATAACGTATAACGTATATCGTATAACGTATAACGTATAACGTACAACTTATAATGTATAACGTACAACGTATAACGTATAACGTATAACGTATAACGTATAACGTATAACGTATAACGTATAACGTATAACGTATAACGTATAACGTATAACGTATAACGTATAACGTATAACGTATAACGTATAACGTATAACGTATAACGTATAAAGTATAACGTATAACGTATAACCTATAACGTATAACGTATAACGTATAACGTATAACGTATAACGTATAATGTATAACGTATAACGTATAACGTATAACGTATAACGTATAAAGTATAACGTATAACGTATAACGTATAACGTATAACGTATAACGTATAACGTATAACGTATAACGTATAACCTATGACGTAAAACGTATCACTTATAACGTGTAACGTATAACGTATAGCGTACAACGTATAACGTATCACGTATAACATATAACGTATAACGTATAACGTGTAACGAAGAACGTATAAAGAATAACGTATAACGTATATCGTATAACGTACAACTTATAACGTATAACGTACAACATATAACGTATAACGTATAACGAATAACGTATAACGTATAACGTATAACGTATACCGTATAACGTATAACGTATAACGTATAACGTATAACGTATAACGTATAACGTATAACGTATAACGCATAACATGTAATGTATAACGTATAACGTATAACGTATAACGTATAAGCTATGACGTAAAACGTATCACTTATAATGTATAACGTACAACGTATAACGTATAACGAATAACGTATAACGTATAACGTATAACGTATAACGTATAACGTATAACGTATAACGTATAACGTACAACGTATATCGTATAACTAATGACGTATAACGTATAACGCATAACGTATAACGTATAATGTATAACGTATAACGTATAACGAATAACGTATAACGTATAACGTATAACGTATAACGTATAACCTATAACGTATAACGTATAACGTATAACGTATAACGTATAACGTATAATGTATAACGTATAACGTATAACGTATAACGAATAACGTATAACGTATAACGTATAACGTATAACGTATAACGTATAACGTATAACGTACAACGTATAACGTATGACGTATAACGTATAACCTATAACGTATAACCTATAACGTATAACGTATAACGTATAACGTATAACGAATAACGTATGACGTATAACGTATAACGTATAACGTATAACGTATAACGTATAACGTATAACGTACAACGTATATCGTATAACTAATAACGTATAACGTATAACGCATAACGTATAACGTATAATGTATAACGTATAACGTATAACGAATAACGTATAACGTATAACGTATAACGTATAACGTATAACGTATAACCTATAACGTATAACGTATAACGTATAACGTATAACGTATAACGTATAATGTATAACGTATAACGTATAACGTATAACGAATAACGTATAACGTATAACGTATAACGTATAACGTATAACGTATAACGTATAACGTACAACGTATAACGTATGACGTATAACGTATAACCTATAACGTATGACGTATAACGTATAACGTATAACGTATAACGTATAACGTATAACGTATAACGTATAACGTATAACGTATAACGTATAACGTATAGCGTATAACGTATAACGAATAACGTATAACGTATATCGTATAACGTATAACGTATAACGTATAACGTATAACGTATAACGTATAACGTATAATGTATAACGTATAACGTATAACGTATAACGTATAACGTATAACGTATAAAGTATAACGTATAACGTATAACGTATAACGTATAACGTATAACGTATAACGTATAACCTATGACGTAAAACGTATCACTTATAATGTATAACGTACAACGTATAACGTATAACGTATAACGTATAACGTATAACGTATAACGTATAACGTATAATGTATAACGTACAACGTATAACGTATAACGTATAACGTATAACGTATAACGTATAACGTATAACGTATAACGTATAACGTATAACGTATAACGTATAACGTATACCGTATATCGTAAAACGTATAACGTACAACGTATAACGTATAACGTATAACGTGTAACGATGTACGTATAAAGTGTAACGTATAACGTATAACGTATAACGTATAACTAATAACGTATAACGTATAACGCATAACGTATAACGTATAACGTATAACGTATAACGTATAACGTATAACGTACAACGTATATCGTATAACTAATAACGTATAACGTATAACGCATAACGTATAACGTATAATGTATAACGTATAACGTATAACGAATAACGTATAACGTATAACGTATAACGTATAACGTATAACGTATAACGTATAACGTACAACGTATAACGTATGACGTATAACGTATAACCTATAACGTATGACGTATAACGTATAACGTATGACGTATAACGTATAACGTATAACGTATAACGTATAACGTATAACGTATAACGTATAACGTATAACGTATAACGTATAACGTATAACGTATAACGTATAACGTATAAAGTATAACGTATAACGTATAACGTATAACGTATAACGTATAACGTATAACGTATAACGTATAACGTATAACGTATAACGTATAACGTATAACGTATAACGTATAACGTATAACGTATAACGTATAACGTATAACGTATAACGTATAACGTATAACGTATAACGTATAACGTATAACGAATAACGTATAACGTATATCGTATAACGTATAACGTATAACGTACAACTTATAATGTATAACGTACAACGTATAACGTATAACGTATAACGTATAACGTATAACGTATAACGTATAACGTATAACGTATAACGTATAACGTATAACGTATAACGTATAACGTATAACGTATAACGTATAACGTATAACGTATAACGTATAACGTATAACGTATAACGTACAACGTATAACGTATGACGTATAACGTATAACCTATAACGTATGACGTATAACGTATAACGTATGACGTATAACGTATAACGTATAACGTATAACGTATAACGTATAACGTATAACGTATAACGTATAACGTATAACGTACAACGTATAACGTATAACGTATAACGTATAACGTATAACGTATAACGTATAACGTATAACGTATAACGTATAACGTATAACGTATAACGTATAACGTATAACGTATAACGTATAACGTATAACGTATAACGTATAACGTATAACGTATAACGTATAACGTACAACGTATAACGTATGACGTATAACGTATAACCTATAACGTATGACGTATAACGTATAACGTATGACGTATAACGTATAACGTATAACGTATAACGTATAACGTATAACGTATAACGTATAACGTATAACGTATAACGTATAACGTATAACGTATAACGTATAACGTATAACGTATAACGTATAACGTATAACGTATAACGTATAACGAATAACGTATAACGTATATCGTATAACGTATAACGTATAACGTACAACTTATAATGTATAACGTACAACGTATAACGTATAACGTATAACGTATAACGTATAACGTATAACGCATAACATGTAATGTATAACGTATAACGTATAACGTATAACGTATAACGTATAACGTATAACCTATGACGTAAAACGTATCACTTATAATGTATAACGTACAACGTATAACGTATAACGTATAACGTATAACGTATAACGTATAACGTATAACGTATAATGTATAACGTACAACGTATAACGTATAACGTATAACGTATAACGTATAACGTATAACGTATAACGTATAACGTATAACGTATAACGTATAACGTATAACGTATAACGTATAACGTATAACGTATAACGTATAACGTATAACGTATAACGTATAACGTACAACGTATAACGCATAATGTATAACGTATAACGTATAACGTATAACGTATAACGTATAACGTATAACGTATAACGTATAACGTATAACGTATAACGTATAACGTATAACGTATAACGTATAACGTATAACGTATAACGTATAACGAATAACGTATAACGAATATCGTATAACGTATAACGTATAACGTACAACTTATAATGTATAACGTACAACGTATAACGTATAACGTATACCGTATATCGTAAAACGTATAACGTATAACGTATAACGTATAACGTATAACGTGTAACGATGTACGTATAAAGTGTAACGTATAACGTATAACGTATAACGTATAACTAATAACGTATAACGTATAACGCATAACGTATAACGTATAACGTATAACGTATAACGTATAACGTATAACTAATAACGTATAACGTATAACGCATAACGTATAACGTATAACGTATAACGTATAACGTATAACGTATAACGTACAACGTATATCGTATAACTAATAACGTATAACGTATAACGCATAACGTATAACGTATAATGTATAACGTATAACGTATAACGAATAACGTATAACGTATAACGTATAACGTATAACGTATAACGTATAACGTATAACGTACAACGTATAACGTATGACGTATAACGTATAACCTATAACGTATGACGTATAACGTATAACGTATAACGTATAACGTATAACGTATAACGTATAACGTATAACGTATAACGTATAACGTATAACGTATAATGTATAACGTGTAACGTATAACGTATAACGAATAACGTATAACGTATAACGTATAACGTATAACGTATAACGTATAACGTATAACGTACAACGTATAACGTATGACGTATAACGTATAACCTATAACGTATAACCTATAACGTATAACGTATAACGTATAACGTATAACGAATAACGTATAACGTATAACGTATAACGTATAACGTATAACGTATAACGTATAACGTATAACGTACAACGTATATCGTATAACTAATAACGTATAACGTATAACGCATAACGTATAACGTATAATGTATAACGTATAACGTATAACGAATAACGTATAACGTATAACGTATAACGTATAACGTATAACGTATAACCTATAACGTATAACGTATAACGTATAACGTATAACGTATAACGTATAATGTATAACGTATAACGTATAACGTATAACGAATAACGTATAACGTATAACGTATAACGTATAACGTATAACGTATAACGTATAACGTACAACGTATAACGTATGACGTATAACGTATAACCTATAACGTATGACGTATAACGTATAACGTATAACGTATAACGTATAACGTATAACGTATAACGTATAACGTATAACGTATAACGTATAACGTATAGCGTATAACGTATAACGAATAACGTATAACGTATATCGTATAACGTATAACGTATAACGTATAACGTATAACGTATAACGTATAACGTATAATGTATAACGTATAACGTATAACGTATAACGTATAACGTATAACGTATAAAGTATAACGTATAACGTATAACGTATAACGTATAACGTATAACGTATAACGTATAACCTATGACGTAAAACGTATCACTTATAATGTATAACGTACAACGTATAACGTATAACGTATAACGTATAACGTATAACGTATAACGTATAACGTATAATGTATAACGTACAACGTATAACGTATAACGTATAACGTATAACGTATAACGTATAACGTATAACGTATAACGTATAACGTATAACGTATAACGTATAACGTATACCGTATATCGTAAAACGTATAACGTACAACGTATAACGTATAACGTATAACGTGTAACGATGTACGTATAAAGTGTAACGTATAACGTATAACGTATAACGTATAACTAATAACGTATAACGTATAACGCATAACGTATAACGTATAACGTATAACGTATAACGTATAACGTATAACGTACAACGTATATCGTATAACTAATAACGTATAACGTATAACGCATAACGTATAACGTATAATGTATAACGTATAACGTATAACGAATAACGTATAACGTATAACGTATAACGTATAACGTATAACGTATAACGTATAACGTACAACGTATAACGTATGACGTATAACGTATAACCTATAACGTATGACGTATAACGTATAACGTATGACGTATAACGTATAACGTATAACGTATAACGTATAACGTATAACGTATAACGTATAACGTATAACGTATAACGTATAACGTATAACGTATAAAGTATAACGTATAACGTATAACGTATAACGTATAACGTATAACGTATAACGTATAACGTATAACGTATAACGTATAACGTATAACGTATAACGTATAACGTATAACGTATAACGTATAACGTATAACGTATAACGTATAACGTATAACGTATAACGTATAACGTATAACGTATAACGAATAACGTATAACGTATATCGTATAACGTATAACGTATAACGTACAACTTATAATGTATAACGTACAACGTATAACGTATAACGTATAACGTATAACGTATAACGTATAACGTATAACGTATAACGTATAACGTATAACGTATAACGTATAACGTATAACGTATAACGTATAACGTATAACGTATAACGTATAACGTATAACGTATAACGTATAACGTACAACGTATAACGTATGACGTATAACGTATAACCTATAACGTATGACGTATAACGTATAACGTATGACGTATAACGTATAACGTATAACGTATAACGTATAACGTATAACGTATAACGTATAACGTATAACGTATAACGTATAACGTATAACGTATAACGTATAACGTATAACGTATAACGTATAACGTATAACGTATAACGTATAACGTATAACGAATAACGTATAACGTATATCGTATAACGTATAACGTATAACGTACAACTTATAATGTATAACGTACAACGTATAACGTATAACGTATAACGTATAACGTATAACGTATAACGTATAACGTATAACGTATAACGTATAACGTATAACGTATAACGTATAACGTATAACGTATAACCTATGACGTAAAACGTATCACTTATAATGTATAACGTACAACGTATAACGTATAACGTATAACGTATAACGTATAACGTATAACGTATAACGTATAACGTATAACGTATAACGTATAACGTATCACGTATAACATATAACGTATAACGTATAACGTGTAACGAAGAACGTATAAAGAATAACGTATAACGTATATCGTATAACGTACAACTTATAACGTATAACGTACAACGTATAACGTATAACGTATAACGAATAACGTATAACGTATAACGTATAACGTATAACGTATAACGTATAACGTATAACGTATAACGTATAACGTATAACGTATAACGTATAACGTACAACGTATAACGTATAACGCATAACATGTAATGTATAACGTATAACGTATAATGTATAACGTATAACGTATAACGTATAACGTACAAAGTATAACGTATCACGTATAACGTATTACGAATAACCTATAACGTATAACGTATAACGTAACCCCTATAACGTATAAAGTATAACGTATAACGTATATCGTATAACGTATAACGTATACCGTATATCGTAAAACGTATAACGTATAACGTATAACGTATAACGTGTAACGATGTACGTATAAAGTATAACGTATAACGTATAACGTATAACGTATAACTAATAACGTATAACGTATAACGCATAACGCATAACGTATAACGTATAACGTATAACGTATAACGTATAACGTATAACGTATAACGAATAACGTATAACGTATAACGTATAACGTATAACGTATAACGTATAACGTATAACGTACAACGTATAACGTATGACGTATAACGTATAACCTATAACGTATGACGTATAACGTATAACGTATAACGTATGACGTATAACGTATAACCTATAACGTATGACGTATAACGTATAACGTATAACGTATAACGTATAACGTATAACGTATAACGTATAACGAATAACGTATAACGTATAACGTATAACGTATAACGTATAACGTATAACGTATAACGTATAACGTATAACGTATAACGTATAACGTATAACGTACAACGTATAACGTATAACGCATAACATGTAATGTATAACGTATAACGTATAATGTATAACGTATAACGTATAACGTATAACGTACAAAGTATAACGTATCACGTATAACGTATTACGAATAACCTATAACGTATAACGTATAACGTAACCCCTATAACGTATAAAGTATAACGTATAACGTATATCGTATAACGTATAACGTATACCGTATATCGTAAAACGTATAACGTATAACGTATAACGTATAACGTGTAACGATGTACGTATAAAGTATAACGTATAACGTATAACGTATAACGTATAACTAATAACGTATAACGTATAACGCATAACGCATAACGTATAACGTATAACGTATAACGTATAACGTATAACGTATAACGTATAACGTATAACGTATAACGTATAACGTATAACGTATAACGTACAACGTATAACGTATGACGTATAACGTATAACCTATAACGTATGACGTATAACGTATAACGTATGACGTATAACGTATAACGTATAACGTATAACGTATAACGTATAACGTATAACGTATAACGTATAACGTATAACGTATAACGTATAACGTATAACGTATAACGTATAAAGTATAACGTATAACGTATAACGTATAACGTATAACGTATAACGTATAACGTATAACGTATAACGTATAACGTATAACGTATAACGTATAACGTATAACGTATAACGTATAACGTATAACGTATAACGTATAACGTATAACGTATAACGTATAACGTATAACGTATAACGTATAACGAATAACGTATAACGTATATCGTATAACGTATAACGTATAACGTACAACTTATAATGTATAACGTACAACGTATAACGTATAACGTATAACGTATAACGTATAACGTATAACGTATAACGTATAACGTATAACGTATAACGTATAACGTATAACGTATAACGTATAACGTATAACGTATAACGTATAACGTATAACGTATAACGTATAACGTATAACGTACAACGTATAACGTATGACGTATAACGTATAACCTATAACGTATGACGTATAACGTATAACGTATGACGTATAACGTATAACGTATAACGTATAACGTATAACGTATAACGTATAACGTATAACGTATAACGTATAACGTACAACGTATAACGTATAACGTATAACGTATAACGTATAACGTATAACGTATAACGTATAACGTATAACGTATAACGTATAACGTATAACGTATAACGTATAACGTATAACGTATAACGTATAACGTATAACGTATAACGTATAACGTATAACGTATAACGTACAACGTATAACGTATGACGTATAACGTATAACCTATAACGTATGACGTATAACGTATAACGTATGACGTATAACGTATAACGTATAACGTATAACGTATAACGTATAACGTATAACGTATAACGTATAACGTATAACGTATAACGTATAACGTATAACGTATAACGTATAACGTATAACGTATAACGTATAACGTATAACGTATAACGAATAACGTATAACGTATATCGTATAACGTATAACGTATAACGTACAACTTATAATGTATAACGTACAACGTATAACGTATAACGTATAACGTATAACGTATAACGTATAACGCATAACATGTAATGTATAACGTATAACGTATAACGTATAACGTATAACGTATAACGTATAACCTATGACGTAAAACGTATCACTTATAATGTATAACGTACAACGTATAACGTATAACGTATAACGTATAACGTATAACGTATAACGTATAACGTATAATGTATAACGTACAACGTATAACGTATAACGTATAACGTATAACGTATAACGTATAACGTATAACGTATAACGTATAACGTATAACGTATAACGTATAACGTATAACGTATAACGTATAACGTATAACGTATAACGTATAACGTATAACGTATAACGTATAACGTACAACGTATAACGCATAATGTATAACGTATAACGTATAACGTATAACGTATAACGTATAACGTATAACGTATAACGTATAACGTATAACGTATAACGTATAACGTATAACGTATAACGTATAACGTATAACGTATAACGTATAACGAATAACGTATAACGAATATCGTATAACGTATAACGTATAACGTACAACTTATAATGTATAACGTACAACGTATAACGTATAACGTATACCGTATATCGTAAAACGTATAACGTATAACGTATAACGTATAACGTATAACGTGTAACGATGTACGTATAAAGTGTAACGTATAACGTATAACGTATAACGTATAACTAATAACGTATAACGTATAACGCATAACGTATAACGTATAACGTATAACGTATAACGTATAACGTATAACTAATAACGTATAACGTATAACGCATAACGTATAACGTATAACGTATAACGTATAACGTATAACGTATAACGTACAACGTATATCGTATAACTAATAACGTATAACGTATAACGCATAACGTATAACGTATAATGTATAACGTATAACGTATAACGAATAACGTATAACGTATAACGTATAACGTATAACGTATAACGTATAACGTATAACGTACAACGTATAACGTATGACGTATAACGTATAACCTATAACGTATGACGTATAACGTATAACGTATAACGTATAACGTATAACGTATAACGTATAACGTATAACGTATAACGTATAACGTATAACGTATAATGTATAACGTGTAACGTATAACGTATAACGAATAACGTATAACGTATAACGTATAACGTATAACGTATAACGTATAACGTATAACGTACAACGTATAACGTATGACGTATAACGTATAACCTATAACGTATAACCTATAACGTATAACGTATAACGTATAACGTATAACGAATAACGTATAACGTATAACGTATAACGTATAACGTATAACGTATAACGTATAACGTATAACGTACAACGTATATCGTATAACTAATAACGTATAACGTATAACGCATAACGTATAACGTATAATGTATAACGTATAACGTATAACGAATAACGTATAACGTATAACGTATAACGTATAACGTATAACGTATAACCTATAACGTATAACGTATAACGTATAACGTATAACGTATAACGTATAATGTATAACGTATAACGTATAACGTATAACGAATAACGTATAACGTATAACGTATAACGTATAACGTATAACGTATAACGTATAACGTACAACGTATAACGTATGACGTATAACGTATAACCTATAACGTATGACGTATAACGTATAACGTATAACGTATAACGTATAACGTATAACGTATAACGTATAACGTATAACGTATAACGTATAACGTATAGCGTATAACGTATAACGAATAACGTATAACGTATATCGTATAACGTATAACGTATAACGTATAACGTATAACGTATAACGTATAACGTATAATGTATAACGTATAACGTATAACGTATAACGTATAACGTATAACGTATAAAGTATAACGTATAACGTATAACGTATAACGTATAACGTATAACGTATAACGTATAACCTATGACGTAAAACGTATCACTTATAATGTATAACGTACAACGTATAACGTATAACGTATAACGTATAACGTATAACGTATAACGTATAACGTATAATGTATAACGTACAACGTATAACGTATAACGTATAACGTATAACGTATAACGTATAACGTATAACGTATAACGTATAACGTATAACGTATAACGTATAACGTATACCGTATATCGTAAAACGTATAACGTACAACGTATAACGTATAACGTATAACGTGTAACGATGTACGTATAAAGTGTAACGTATAACGTATAACGTATAACGTATAACTAATAACGTATAACGTATAACGCATAACGTATAACGTATAACGTATAACGTATAACGTATAACGTATAACGTACAACGTATATCGTATAACTAATAACGTATAACGTATAACGCATAACGTATAACGTATAATGTATAACGTATAACGTATAACGAATAACGTATAACGTATAACGTATAACGTATAACGTATAACGTATAACGTATAACGTACAACGTATAACGTATGACGTATAACGTATAACCTATAACGTATGACGTATAACGTATAACGTATGACGTATAACGTATAACGTATAACGTATAACGTATAACGTATAACGTATAACGTATAACGTATAACGTATAACGTATAACGTATAACGTATAAAGTATAACGTATAACGTATAACGTATAACGTATAACGTATAACGTATAACGTATAACGTATAACGTATAACGTATAACGTATAACGTATAACGTATAACGTATAACGTATAACGTATAACGTATAACGTATAACGTATAACGTATAACGTATAACGTATAACGTATAACGTATAACGAATAACGTATAACGTATATCGTATAACGTATAACGTATAACGTACAACTTATAATGTATAACGTACAACGTATAACGTATAACGTATAACGTATAACGTATAACGTATAACGTATAACGTATAACGTATAACGTATAACGTATAACGTATAACGTATAACGTATAACGTATAACGTATAACGTATAACGTATAACGTATAACGTATAACGTATAACGTACAACGTATAACGTATGACGTATAACGTATAACCTATAACGTATGACGTATAACGTATAACGTATGACGTATAACGTATAACGTATAACGTATAACGTATAACGTATAACGTATAACGTATAACGTATAACGTATAACGTATAACGTATAACGTATAACGTATAACGTATAACGTATAACGTATAACGTATAACGTATAACGTATAACGTATAACGAATAACGTATAACGTATATCGTATAACGTATAACGTATAACGTACAACTTATAATGTATAACGTACAACGTATAACGTATAACGTATAACGTATAACGTATAACGTATAACGTATAACGTATAACGTATAACGTATAACGTATAACGTATAACGTATAACGTATAACGTATAACCTATGACGTAAAACGTATCACTTATAATGTATAACGTACAACGTATAACGTATAACGTATAACGTATAACGTATAACGTATAACGTATAACGTATAACGTATAACGTATAACGTATAACGTATCACGTATAACATATAACGTATAACGTATAACGTGTAACGAAGAACGTATAAAGAATAACGTATAACGTATATCGTATAACGTACAACTTATAACGTATAACGTACAACGTATAACGTATAACGTATAACGAATAACGTATAACGTATAACGTATAACGTATAACGTATAACGTATAACGTATAACGTATAACGTATAACGTATAACGTATAACGTATAACGTACAACGTATAACGTATAACGCATAACATGTAATGTATAACGTATAACGTATAATGTATAACGTATAACGTATAACGTATAACGTACAAAGTATAACGTATCACGTATAACGTATTACGAATAACCTATAACGTATAACGTATAACGTAACCCCTATAACGTATAAAGTATAACGTATAACGTATATCGTATAACGTATAACGTATACCGTATATCGTAAAACGTATAACGTATAACGTATAACGTATAACGTGTAACGATGTACGTATAAAGTATAACGTATAACGTATAACGTATAACGTATAACTAATAACGTATAACGTATAACGCATAACGCATAACGTATAACGTATAACGTATAACGTATAACGTATAACGTATAACGTATAACGAATAACGTATAACGTATAACGTATAACGTATAACGTATAACGTATAACGTATAACGTACAACGTATAACGTATGACGTATAACGTATAACCTATAACGTATGACGTATAACGTATAACGTATAACGTATAACGTATAACGTATAACGTATAACGTATAACGTACAACGTATAACGTATGACGTATAACGTATAACCTATAACGTATGACGTATAACGTATAACGTATAACGTATAACGTATAACGTATAACGTATAACGTATAACGTATAACGTATAACGTATAACGTATAACGTATAACGTATAACGTATAACGTATAACGTATAACGTATAACGTATAACGTATAACGTATAACGTATAACGTATAACGTATAACGTATAACGTATAACGTATAACGTATAACGTATAACGTATAACGTATAACGAATAACGTATAACGTATATCGTATAACGTATAACGTATAACGTACAACTTATAATGTATAACGTACAACGTATAACGTATAACGTATAACGCATAACGTATAACGTATAACGTATAACCTATGACGTATAACGTATAACGTATAACGTATAACGTATATCGTATAACGTATAACGTATAACGTATAACATGTAACGTACAACGTATAACGAATGACGTATAACGTATAACGCATAACGTATGACGTATAACGTATAACGTATAACGTATAACGTATAACGTATAACGTATAACGTATAACGTATAACGTATAACGTATAACGTATAACGTATAACGTATAACGTATAACGTATAACGTATAACGTATAACGTATAACGTATAACGTATAACATGTAACGTATAGCGTATAACGTGTAACGTATAACGTATAACGTATAACGTATAACGTATAACGTATAACGTATAACGTATAACGTATAACATATAACGTATAACGTATAACGTATAAAGTATAACGTATAACGTATAACGTATAACGTATAACGTATAACGTATAACGTATATCGAATAACGTATAACGTATAACGTATAACGTATAACGTATAACGTATAACGTATAACGTATAACGTATAACCTATGACGAATAACGTATAACGTATAACGTATAACGCATAACGTATAACGTATAACCTATGACGTATAACGTGTAACGTATAACGTATAACGTATAACGTATAACGTATAACGTATAACGTGTAACGAAGTACGTATAAAGTATAACGTATAACGTATATCGTATAACGTATAACGTATAACGTATAACGTATAACGTATAACGTAAAACGTATGACGCATTACATACTACGTATAACGTATAACGTTCAACGTATAACCTATGACGTATAACGTATGACGTATAACGTATAACGTATAACGTATGACGTATAACGTATAACGTATAACGTATAACGTATAACGTATAACGTATAACGTATAACGTATAACGTATAACGTATAACGTATAACGTATAACGTATAACGTACAACGTATAACGTATGACGTATAACGTATAACGTATAACGTATAACGTATAACGTATAACGTCTATCGTATAACGTATAACGTATAACGTATAACGTATAACGAATAACGTATAACGTATATCGTATAACGTACAACTTATAACGTATAACGTACAACGTATAACGTATAACGTATAACGTATAACGTATACCGTATAACGTATAACGTATAACGTATAACGTATAACGTATAACGTATAACGTATAACGCATAACGTATAACGCATAACGTATAACGCATAACGTATAACGCATAACGTATAACGCATAACGTATAACGCATAACGTATAACGCATAACGTATAACGCATAACGTATAACGGATAACGTATAACGTATAACGTATAACGTATAACGTATAACGTATAACGTATAACGTATAACGTATAACGTATAACGTATAACGTATAACGTATAACGTATAACGTATAACGTATAACGTATAACGTATAACGTATAACGTATAACGTATAACGTATAACGTATAACGTATAACGTATAACGTATAACGTATAACGTATAACGTATAACGTATAACGTATAACGTATAACGTATAACGTATAACGTATAACGTATAACGTATAACGTGTAACGAAGTACGTATAACCAATAACGTATAACGTATATCGTATAACGTACAACTTATAACGTACAACGTACAACGTATAACGTATAACGTATAACGTATAACGTATAACGTATAACGTATAACGCATAACGTATAACGCATAACGTATAACGCATAACGTATAACGCATAACGTATAACGCATAACGTATAACGGATAACGTATAACGTATAACGTATAACGTATAACGTATAACGTATAACGTATAACGTATAACGTATAACGAATGACGTATAACGTATAACGTATAACGTACAACGTATAACGTATGACGTATAACGTATAACGTATAACGTATGACCTATAACGTATAACGTATAACGTATAACGTATAACGTATAACGTATAACGTATAACGTATAACGTATAACGTATAACGTATAACGTATAACGTATAACGTATAACGTATAACGTATAACGTATAACGTATAACGTATAACGAATAACGTATAACGTATATCGTATAACGTATAACGTATAACGTACAACTTATAATGTATAACGTACAACGTATAACGTATAACGTATAACGCATAACGAATAACGTATAACGTATAACCTATGACGTATAACGTATAACGTATAACGTATAACGTATATCGTATAACGTATAACGTATAACGTATAACATGTAACGTACAACGTATAACGAATGACGTATAACGTATAACGTATAACGTATGACGTATAACGTATAACGTATAACGTATAACGTATAACGTATAACGTATAACGTATAACGTATAACGTATAACGTATAACGTATAACGTATAACGTATAACGTATAACGTATAACATGTAACGTATAGCGTATAACGTGTAACGTATAACGTATAACGTATAACGTATAACGTATAACGTATAACGTATAACGTATAACGTATAACGTATAACGTATAACATATAACGTATAACGTATAACGTATAAAGTATAACGTATAACGTATAACGTATAACGTATAACGTATAACGTATAACGTATATCGAATAACGTATAACGTATAACGTATAACGTATAACGTATAACGTATAACGTATAACGTATAACGTATAACCTATGACGAATAACGTATAACGTATAACGTATAACGTATAACGTATAACGTATAACCTATGACGTATAACGTGTAACGTATAACGTATAACGTATAACGTATAACGTATAACGTATAACGTGTAACGAAGTACGTATAAAGTATAACGTATAACGTATATCGTATAACGTATAACGTATAACGTATAACGTATAACGTATAACGTATAACGTAAAACGTATGACGCATTACATACTACGTATAACGTATAACGTTCAACGTATAACCTATGACGTATAACGTATGACGTATAACGTATAACGTATAACGTATGACGTATAACGTATAACGTATATCGTATAACGTATAACGTATAACGTACAACTTATAATGTATAACGTACAACGTATAACGTATAACGTATAACGCATAACGTATAACGTATAACGTATAACCTATGACGTATAACGTATAACGTATAACGTATAACGTATAACGTATAACGTATAACGTATAACGTACAACGTATAACGTATGACGTATAACGTATAACGTATAACGTATAACGTATAACGTATAACGTATAACGTATAACGTATAACGTACAACGTATAACGTATGACGTATAACGTACAACGTATAACGTATGACCTATAACGTATAACGTATAACGTATAACGTATAACGTATAACGTATAACGTATAACGTCTATCGTATAACGTATAACGTATAACGTATAACGTATAACGTATAACGAATAACGTATAACGTATATCGTATAACGTACAACTTATAACGTATAACGTACAACGTATAACGTATAACGTATAACGTATAACGTATACCGTATAACGTATAACGTATAACGTATAACGTATAACGTATAACGTATAACGTATAACGTATAACGTATAACGTATAACGTATAACGTATAACGCATAACGTATAACGCATAACGTATAACGCATAACGTATAACGCATAACGTATAACGCATAACGTATAACGCATAACGTATAACGCATAACGTATAACGGATAACGTATAACGTATAACGTATAACGTATAACGTATAACGTATAACGTATAACGTATAACGTATAACGTATAACGTATAACGTATAACGTATAACGTATAACGTATAACGTATAACGTATAACGTATAACGTACAACGTATAACGTATAACGTGTAACGAAGTACGTATAACGAATAACGTATAACGTATATCGTATAACGTACAACTTATAACGTACAACGTACAACGTATAACGTATAACGTATAACGTATAACGTATAACGTATAACGCATAACGTATAACGCATAACGTATAACGCATAACGTATAACGCATAACGTATAACGCATAACGTATAACGGATAACGTATAACGTATAACGTATAACGTATAACGTATAACGTATAACGTATAACGTATAACGTATAACGTATAACGTATAACGTATAACGTATAACGTATAACGTATAACGTATAACGTATAACGTATAACGTATAACGTATAACGTATAACGTATAACGTATAACGAATAACCTATGACGTAAAACGTATAACTTATAACGTGTAACGTATAACGTATAGCGTACAACGTATAACGAATCACGCATAACATATAACGTATAACGTATAACGTGTAACGAAGAACGTATAAAGAATAACGTATAACGTATATCGTATAACGTACAACTTATAACGTATAACGTACAACGTATAACGTATAACGTATAACGTATAACGAATAACGTATAACGTATAACGTATAACGTATAACGTATAACGTATAACGTATAACGTATAACGTATAACGTATAACGTATAACGTATAACGTATAACGTATAACGTATAACGAATAACCTATGACGTAAAACGTATAACTTATAACGTGTAACGTATAACGTATAGCGTACAACGTATAACGAATCACGTATAACATATAACGTATAACGTATAACGTGTAACGAAGAACGTATAAAGAATAACGTATAACGTATATCGTATAACGTACAACTTATAACGTATAACGTACAACGTATAACGTATAACGTATAACGTATAACGAATAACGTATAACGTATAACGTATAACGTATAACGTATAACGTATAACGTATAACGTATAACGTATAACGTATAACGTATAACGTATAACGTATAACGTATAACGTGTAACGAAGTACGTATAACCAATAACGTATAACGTATATCGTATAACGTACAACTTATAACGTACAACGTACAACGTATAACGTATAACGTATAACGTATAACGTATAACGTATAACCTATGACGTATAACGTGTAACGTATAACGTATAACGTATAACGTATAACGTATAACGTATAACGTGTAACGAAGTACGTATAAAGTATAACGTATAACGTATATCGTATAACGTATAACGTATAACGTATAACGTATAACGTATAACGTATAACGTAAAACGTATGACGCATTACATACTACGTATAACGTATAACGTTCAACGTATAACCTATGACGTATAACGTATGACGTATAACGTATAACGTATAACGTATGACGTATAACGTATAACGTATATCGTATAACGTATAACGTATAACGTACAACTTATAATGTATAACGTACAACGTATAACGTATAACGTATAACGCATAACGTATAACGTATAACGTATAACCTATGACGTATAACGTATAACGTATAACGTATAACGTATAACGTATAACGTATAACGTATAACGTACAACGTATAACGTATGACGTATAACGTATAACGTATAACGTATAACGTATAACGTATAACGTATAACGTATAACGTATAACGTACAACGTATAACGTATGACGTATAACGTACAACGTATAACGTATGACCTATAACGTATAACGTATAACGTATAACGTATAACGTATAACGTATAACGTATAACGTCTATCGTATAACGTATAACGTATAACGTATAACGTATAACGTATAACGAATAACGTATAACGTATATCGTATAACGTACAACTTATAACGTATAACGTACAACGTATAACGTATAACGTATAACGTATAACGTATACCGTATAACGTATAACGTATAACGTATAACGTATAACGTATAACGTATAACGTATAACGTATAACGTATAACGTATAACGTATAACGTATAACGCATAACGTATAACGCATAACGTATAACGCATAACGTATAACGCATAACGTATAACGCATAACGTATAACGCATAACGTATAACGCATAACGTATAACGGATAACGTATAACGTATAACGTATAACGTATAACGTATAACGTATAACGTATAACGTATAACGTATAACGTATAACGTATAACGTATAACGTATAACGTATAACGTATAACGTATAACGTATAACGTATAACGTACAACGTATAACGTATAACGTGTAACGAAGTACGTATAACGAATAACGTATAACGTATATCGTATAACGTACAACTTATAACGTACAACGTACAACGTATAACGTATAACGTATAACGTATAACGTATAACGTATAACGCATAACGTATAACGCATAACGTATAACGCATAACGTATAACGCATAACGTATAACGCATAACGTATAACGGATAACGTATAACGTATAACGTATAACGTATAACGTATAACGTATAACGTATAACGTATAACGTATAACGTATAACGTATAACGTATAACGTATAACGTATAACGTATAACGTATAACGTATAACGTATAACGTATAACGTATAACGTATAACGTATAACGTATAACGAATAACCTATGACGTAAAACGTATAACTTATAACGTGTAACGTATAACGTATAGCGTACAACGTATAACGAATCACGCATAACATATAACGTATAACGTATAACGTGTAACGAAGAACGTATAAAGAATAACGTATAACGTATATCGTATAACGTACAACTTATAACGTATAACGTACAACGTATAACGTATAACGTATAACGTATAACGAATAACGTATAACGTATAACGTATAACGTATAACGTATAACGTATAACGTATAACGTATAACGTATAACGTATAACGTATAACGTATAACGTATAACGTATAACGTATAACGAATAACCTATGACGTAAAACGTATAACTTATAACGTGTAACGTATAACGTATAGCGTACAACGTATAACGAATCACGTATAACATATAACGTATAACGTATAACGTGTAACGAAGAACGTATAAAGAATAACGTATAACGTATATCGTATAACGTACAACTTATAACGTATAACGTACAACGTATAACGTATAACGTATAACGTATAACGAATAACGTATAACGTATAACGTATAACGTATAACGTATAACGTATAACGTATAACGTATAACGTATAACGTATAACGTATAACGTATAACGTATAACGTATAACGTATAACGAATAACCTATGACGTAAAACGTATAACTTATAACGTGTAACGTATAACGTATAGCGTACAACGTATAACGAATCACGCATAACATATAACGTATAACGTATAACGTGTAACGAAGAACGTATAAAGAATAACGTATAACGTATATCGTATAACGTACAACTTATAACGTATAACGTACAACGTATAACGTATAACGTATAACGTATAACGAATAACGTATAACGTATAACGTATAACGTATAACGTATAACGTATAACGTATAACGTATAACGTATAACGTATAACGTATAACGTATAACGTATAACGTATAACGTATAACGAATAACCTATGACGTAAAACGTATAACTTATAACGTGTAACGTATAACGTATAGCGTACAACGTATAACGAATCACGTATAACATATAACGTATAACGTATAACGTGTAACGAAGAACGTATAAAGAATAACGTATAACGTATATCGTATAACGTACAACTTATAACGTATAACGTACAACGTATAACGTATAACGTATAACGTATAACGAATAACGTATAACGTATAACGTATAACGTATAACGTATAACGTATAACGTATAACGTATAACGTATAACGTATAACGTATAACGTATAACGTATAACGTATAACGTATAACGTATAACGTATAACGCATAACATGTAATGTATAACGTATAACGTATAATGTATAACGTATAACGTATAACGTATAACGTACAAAGTATAACGTATCACGTATAACGTATTACGAATAACCTATAACGTATAACGTATAACGTACAACGTATAACGTATAACGTATAACGTATAACGTATACCGTATAACGTATAACGTATAACGTATAACGTATAACGTATAACGTATAACGTATAACGTATAACGTATAACGTATAACGTATAACGTATAACGCATAACATGTAATGTATAACGTATAACGTATAATGTATAACGTATAACGTATAACGTATAACGTACAAAGTATAACGTATCACGTATAACGTATTACGAATAACCTATAACGTATAACGTATAACGTACAACGTATAACGTATAACGTATAACGTATAACGTATACCGTATAACGTATAACGTATAACGTATAACGTATAACGTATAACGTATAACGTATAACGTATAACGTATAACGTATAACGTATAACGTATAACGTATAACGTACAACGTATAACGTATGACGTATAACGTATAACGTATAACGTATGACCTATAACGTATAACGTATAACGTATAACGTATAACGTATAACGTATAACGTACAAAGTATAACGTATCACGTATAACGTATTACGAATAACCTATAACGTATAACGTATAACGTACAACGTATAACGTATAACGTATAACGAATAACGTATACCGTATAACGTATAACGTATAACGTATAACGTATAACGTATAACGTATAACGCATAACGTATAACGCATAACGTATAACGCATAACGTATAACGCATAACGTATAACGCATAACGTATAACGCATAACGTATAACGGATAACGTATAACGTATAACGTATAACGTATAACGTATAACGTATAACGTATAACGTATAACGTATAACGTATAACGTACAACGTATAACGTATAACGTGTAACGAAGTACGTATAACGAATAACGTATAACGTATATCGTATAACGTACAACTTATAACGTACAACGTACAACGTATAACGTATAACGTATAACGTATAACGTATAACGTATAACGCATAACGTATAACGCATAACGTATAACGCATAACGTATAACGCATAACGTATAACGCATAACGTATAACGGATAACGTATAACGTATAACGTATAACGTATAACGTATAACGTATAACGTATAACGTATAACGTATAACGTATAACGTATAACGTATAACGTATAACGTATAACGTATAACGTATAACGTATAACGTATAACGTATAACGTATAACGTATAACGTATAACGAATAACCTATGACGTAAAACGTATAACTTATAACGTGTAACGTATAACGTATAGCGTACAACGTATAACGAATCACGTATAACATATAACGTATAACGTATAACGTGTAACGAAGAACGTATAAAGAATAACGTATAACGTATATCGTATAACGTACAACTTATAACGTATAACGTACAACGTATAACGTATAACGTATAACGTATAACGAATAACGTATAACGTATAACGTA
Organism: Ptiloglossa arizonensis; assembly: GCF_051014685.1. Taxonomy (NCBI): domain Eukaryota; kingdom Metazoa; phylum Arthropoda; class Insecta; order Hymenoptera; family Colletidae; genus Ptiloglossa; species Ptiloglossa arizonensis. The sequence goes on along the minus strand of NW_027479169.1, from coordinate 133,955 downwards.
TAACGTATAACGTATAACGTATAACGTATAACGTATAACGTATAACGTATAACGTATAACGTATAACGTATAACGTATAACGTATAACGTATAACGCATAACATGTAATGTATAACGTATAACGTATAATGTATAACGTATAACGTATAACGTATAACGTACAAAGTATAACGTATCACGTATAACGTATTACGAATAACCTATAACGTATAACGTATAATGTATAACGTATAACGTATAACGTATAACGTATAACGTATAACGTATAACGTATAACGTATAACCTATGACGTAAAACGTATCACTTATAACGTGTAACGTATAACGTATAGCGTACAACGTATAACGTATCACGTATAACATATAACGTATAACGTATAACGTGTAACGAAGAACGTATAAAGAATAACGTATAACGTATATCGTATGACGTACAACTTATAACGTATAACGTACAACGTATAACGTATAACGTATAACGTATAACGAATAACGTATAACGTATAACGTATAACGTATAACGTATAACGTATAACGTATAACGTATAACGTATAACGTATAACGTATAACGTATAACGTATAACGTATAACGTATAACGTATAACGTATAACGTATAACGCATAACATGTAATGTATAACGTATAACGTATAATGTATAACGTATAACGTATAACGTATAACGTATAACGTATAACGTATAACGTATAACGTATAACCTATGACGTAAAACGTATCACTTATAACGTGTAACGTATAACGTATAGCGTACAACGTATAACGTATCACGTATAACATATAACGTATAACGTATAACGTGTAACGAAGAACGTATAAAGAATAACGTATAACGTATATCGTATAACGTACAACTTATAACGTATAACGTACAACGTATAACGTATAACGTATAACGAATAACGTATAACGTATAACGTATAACGTATAACGTATAACGTATAACGTATAACGTATAACGTATAACGTATAACGTATAACGTACAACGTATAACGTATAACGCATAACATGTAATGTATAACGTATAACGTATAATGTATAACGTATAACGTATAACGTATAACGTACAAAGTATAACGTATCACGTATAACGTATTACGAATAACCTATAACGTATAACGTATAACGTAACCCCTATAACGTATAAAGTATAACGTATAACGTATATCGTATAACGTATAACGTATACCGTATATCGTAAAACGTATAACGTATAACGTATAACGTATAACGTGTAACGATGTACGTATAAAGTATAACGTATAACGTATAACGTATAACGTATAACTAATAACGTATAACGTATAACGCATAACGCATAACGTATAACGTATAACGTATAACGTATAACGTATAACGTATAACGTATAACGTATAACGTATAACGTATAACGTATAACGAATAACGTATAACGTATATCGTATAACGTATAACGTATAACGTACAACTTATAATGTATAACGTACAACGTATAACGTATAACGTATAACGCATAACGTATAACGTATAACGTATAACCTATGACGTATAACGTATAACGTATAACGTATAACGTATATCGTATAACGTATAACGTATAACGTATAACATGTAACGTACAACGTATAACGAATGACGTATAACGTATAACGTATAACGTATGACGTATAACGTATAACGTATAACGTATAACGTATAACGTATAACGTATAACGTATAACGTATAACGTATAACGTATAACGTATAACGTATAACGTATAACGTATAACGTATAACGTATAACGTATAACATGTAACGTATAGCGTATAACGTGTAACGTATAACGTATAACGTATAACGTATAACGTATAACGTATAACGTATAACGTATAACGTATAACATATAACGTATAACGTATAACGTATAAAGTATAACGTATAACGTATAACGTATAACGTATAACGTATAACGTATAACGTATAACGTATATCGAATAACGTATAACGTATAACGTATAACGTATAACGTATAACGTATAACGTGTAACGTATAACGTATAACCTATGACGAATAACGTATAACGTATAACGTATAACGTATAACGTATAACGTATAACCTATGACGTATAACGTGTAACGTATAACGTATAACGTATAGCGTATAACGTATAACGTATAACGTGTAACGAAGTACGTATAAAGTATAACGTATAACGTATATCGTATAACGTATAACGTATAACGTATAACGTATAACGTATAACGTAAAACGTATGACGCATTACATACTACGTATAACGTATAACGTTCAACGTATAACCTATGACGTATAACGTATAACGTATAACGTATAACGTATATCGTATAACGTATAACGTATAACGTATAACATGTAACGTACAACGTATAACGAATGACGTATAACGTATAACGTATAACGTATGACGTATAACGTATAACGTATAACGTATAACGTATAACGTATAACGTATAACGTATAACGTATAACGTATAACGTATAACGTATAACGTATAACGTATAACGTATAACGTATAACGTATAACGTATAACATGTAACGTATAGCGTATAACGTGTAACGTATAACGTATAACGTATAACGTATAACGTATAACGTATAACGTATAACGTATAACGTATAACATATAACGTATAACGTATAACGTATAAAGTATAACGTATAACGTATAACGTATAACGTATAACGTATAACGTATAACGTATAACGTATATCGAATAACGTATAACGTATAACGTATAACGTATAACGTATAACGTATAACGTGTAACGTATAACGTATAACCTATGACGAATAACGTATAACGTATAACGTATAACGTATAACGTATAACGTATAACCTATGACGTATAACGTGTAACGTATAACGTATAACGTATAGCGTATAACGTATAACGTATAACGTGTAACGAAGTACGTATAAAGTATAACGTATAACGTATATCGTATAACGTATAACGTATAACGTATAACGTATAACGTATAACGTAAAACGTATGACGCATTACATACTACGTATAACGTATAACGTTCAACGTATAACCTATGACGTATAACGTATGACGTATAACGTATAACGTATAACGTATGACGTATAACGTATAACGTATAACGTATAACGTATAACGTATAACGTATAACGTATAACGTATAACGTATAACGTATAACGTATAACGTATAACGTACAACGTATAACGTATGACGTATAACGTATAACGTATAACGTATAACGTATAACGTATAACGTATAACGTATAACGTATAACGTACAACGTATAACGTATGACGTATAACGTATAACGTATAACGTATGACCTATAACGTATAACGTATAACGTATAACGTATAACGTATAACGTATAACGTCTATCGTATAACGTATAACGTATAACGTATAACGTATAACGTATAACGAATAACGTATAACGTATATCGTGTAACGTACAACTTATAACGTATAACGTACAACGTATAACGTATAACGTATAACGTATAACGTATACCGTATAACGTATAACGTATAACGTATAACGTATAACGTATAACGTATAACGTATAACGTATAACGTATAACGTATAACGTATAACGTATAACGTATAACGTATAACGTATAACGTATAACGCATAACGTATAACGCATAACGTATAACGCATAACGTATAACGCATAACGTATAACGCGTAACGTATAACGCATAACGTATAACGCATAACGTATAACGGATAACGTATAACGTATAACGTATAACGTATAACGTATAACGTATAACGTATAACGTATAACGTATAACGTATAACGTATAACGTACAACGTATAACGTATAACGTATAACGTATAACGTATAACGTATAACGTATAACGTATAACGTATAACGTATAACGTGTAACGAAGTACGTATAACGAATAACGTATAACGTATATCGTATAACGTACAACTTATAACGTACAACGTACAACGTATAACGTATAACGTATAACGTATAACGTATAACGTATAACGCATAACGTATAACGCATAACGTATAACGCATAACGTATAACGCATAACGTATAACGCATAACGTATAACGGATAACGTATAACGTATAACGTATAACGTATAACGTATAACGTATAACGTATAACGTATAACGTATAACGTATAACGTGTAACGAAGTACGTATAACGAATAACGTATAACGTATATCGTATAACGTACAACTTATAACGTATAACGTACAACGTATAACGTATAACGTATAACGTATAACGTATAACGTATAACGTATAACGTATAACGTATAACGTATAACGTATAACGTATAACGTATAACGTATAACGTATAACGTATAACGTATAACGTATAACGTATAAAGTATAACGTATAACGTATAACCTATAACGTATAACGTCTAACGTATAACGTATAACGTATAACGTATAACGTATAATGTATAACGTATAACGTATAACGTATAACGTATAACGTATAACGTATAAAGTATAACGTATAACGTATAACGTATAACGTATAACGTATAACGTATAACGAATAACCTATGACGTAAAACGTATAACTTATAACGTGTAACGTATAACGTATAGCGTACAACGTATAACGAATCACGTATAACATATAACGTATAACGTATAACGTGTAACGAAGAACGTATAAAGAATAACGTATAACGTATATCGTATAACGTACAACTTATAACGTATAACGTACAACGTATAACGTATAACGTATAACGAATAACGTATAACGTATAACGTATAACGTATAACGTATAACGTATAACGTATAACGTATAACGTATAACGTATAACGTATAACGTATAACGTATAACGTATAACGCATAACATGTAATGTATAACGTATAACGTATAATGTATAACGTATAACGTATAACGTATAACGTACAAAGTATAACGTATCACGTATAACGTATTACGAATAACCTATAACGTATAACGTATAATGTATAACGTATAACGTATAACGTATAACGTATAACGTATAACGTATAAAGTATAACGTATAACGTATAACGTATATCGTATAACGTATAACGTATACCGTATATCGTAAAACGTATAACGTATAGTATAACGTATAACGTATAACGTGTAACGATGTACGTATAAAGTATAACGTATAACGTATAACGTATATCGTATAACTAATAACGTATAACGTATAACGCATAACGTATAACGTATAACGTATAACGTATAACGTATAACGTATAACGTAAAACGTATGACGCATTACATACTACGTATAACGTATAACGTTCAACGTATAACCTATGACGTATAACGTATAACGTATAACGTATAACGTATAACGTATAACGTATAACGTATAACGTATAACGTATAACCTATGACGAATAACGTATAACGTATAACGTATAACGTATAACGTATAACGTATAACGTATAACGTATAACGTATAACCTATGACGAATAACGTATAACGTATAACGTATAACGTATAACGTATAACGTATAACGTATAACGTATAACGCATAAGATGTAATGTATAACGTATAACGTATAATGTATAACGTATAACATGTAACGTACAACGTATAACGTATACCGTATAACGCATAACTAATAACGTATAACGTATAACGAAAATCGTACAACGTATAACGCATAACGTATAACGCATAACGTATAACGTATAACGTATAACGCATAACGTATAACTTATAACGTATAACCTATGACGTATAATGTATAACGTGTAACGTATAACGTATAACGTATAACGTATAACGTATAACGTATAACCTATGACGTATAACGTATAACGTATAACGTATAACATGTAATGTATAACGTATAACGTATAATGTATAACGTATAACATGTAACGCATAGCGTATAACGTGTAACGTATAACGTATAACGTATAACGTATAACGTATAACGTATAACGTATAACGTATAACGTATAACGTATAACGTATAACGTATAACCTACGACGTATAACGTATAACTTATAACGTGTAACGTATAACGTATAGCGTACAACGTATAACGTATCACGTATAACATATAACGTATAACGTATAACGTGTAACGAAGAACGTATAACGTATAACGTATAACGTATAACGTATAACGTATAACGTATAACGTGTAACGAAGTACGTATAACGAATAACGTATAACGTATAACGTATAACGTATAACGTATAACGTATAACGTATAACGTATAACGTATAACGTATAACGAATGACGTATAACGTATAACGTATAACGTACAACGTATAACGTATGACGTATAACGTATAACGTATAACGTATGACCTATAACGTATAACGTATAACGTATAACGTATAACGTATAACGTATAACGTATAACGTATAACGTATAACGTATAACGTATAACGTATAACGTATAACGTATAACGTATAACGTATAACGTATAACGAATAACGTATAACGTATATCGTATAACGTATAACGTATAACGTACAACTTATAATGTATAACGTACAACGTATAACGTATAACGTATAACGCATAACGTATAACGTATAACGTATAACCTATGACGTATAACGTATAACGTATAACGTATAACGTATATCGTATAACGTATAACGTATAACGTATAACATGTAACGTACAACGTATAACGAATGACGTATATCGTATAACGTATAACGTATGACGTATAACGTATAACGTATAACGTATAACGTATAACGTATAACGTATAACGTATAACGTATAACGTATAACGTATAACGTATAACGTATAACGTATAACGTATAACGTATAACATGTAACGTATAGCGTATAACGTGTAACGTATAACGTATAACGTATAACGTATAACGTATAACGTATAACGTATAACGTATAACGTATAACGTATAACATATAACGTATAACGTATAACGTATAAAGTATAACGTATAACGTATAACGTATAACGTATAACGTATAACGTATAACGTATATCGAATAACGTATAACGTATAACGTATAACGTATAACGTATAACGTATAACGTATAACGTATAACGTATAACCTATGACGAATAACGTATAACGTATAACGTATAACGTATAACGTATAACGTATAACCTATGACGTATAACGTGTAACGTATAACGTATAACGTATAACGTATAACGTATAACGTATAACGTGTAACGAAGTACGTATAAAGTATAACGTATAACGTATATCGTATAACGTATAACGTATAACGTATAACGTATAACGTATAACGTAAAACGTATGACGCATTACATACTACGTATAACGTATAACGTTCAACGTATAACCTACGACGTATAACGTATGACGTATAACGTATAACGTATAACGTATGACGTATAACGTATAACGTATAACGTATAACGTATAACGTATAACGTATAACGTATAACGTATAACGTATAACGTATAACGTATAACGTATAACGTATAACGTATAACGTACAACGTATAACGTATGACGTATAACGTATAACGTATAACGTATAACGTATAACGTATAACGTATAACGTATAACGTATAACGTACAACGTATAACGTATGACGTATAACGTATAACGTATAACGTATGACCTATAACGTATAACGTATAACGTATAACGTATAACGTATAACGTATAACGTCTATCGTATAACGTATAACGTATAACGTATAACGTATAACGTATAACGAATAACGTATAACGTATATCGTATAACGTACAACTTATAACGTATAACGTACAACGTATAACGTATAACGTATAACGTATAACGTATACCGTATAACGTATAACGTATAACGTATAACGTATAACGTATAACGTATAACGTATAACGTATAACGTATAACGCATAACGTATAACGCATAACGTATAACGCATAACGTATAACGCATAACGTATAACGCATAACGTATAACGCATAACGTATAACGCATAACGTATAACGGATAACGTATAACGTATAACGTATAACGTATAACGTATAACGTATAACGCATAACGTATAACGCATAACGTATAACGCATAACGTATAACGCATAACGTATAACGCATAACGTATAACGGATAACGTATAACGTATAACGTATAACGTATAACGTATAACGTATAACGTATAACGTATAACGTATAACGTATAACGTATAACGTATAACGTATAACGTATAACGTATAACGTATAACGTATAACGTATAACGTATAACGTATAACGAATAACCTATGACGTAAAACGTATAACTTATAACGTGTAACGTATAACGTATAGCGTACAACGTATAACGAATCACGTATAACATATAACGTATAACGTATAACGTGTAACGAAGAACGTATAAAGAATAACGTATAACGTATATCGTATAACGTACAACTTATAACGTATAACGTACAACGTATAACGTATAACGTATAACGTATAACGAATAACGTATAACGTATAACGTATAACGTATAACGTATAACGTATAACGTATAACGTATAACGTATAACGTATAACGTATAACGTATAACGTATAACGTATAACGTATAACGTATAACGCATAACATGTAATGTATAACGTATAACGTATAATGTATAACGTATAACGTATAACGTATAACGTACAAAGTATAACGTATCACGTATAACGTATTACGAATAACCTATAACGTATAACGTATAATGTATAACGTATAACGTATAACGTATAACGTATAACGTATAACGTATAACGTATAACGTATAACGTATAACCTATGACGTAAAACGTATCACTTATAACGTGTAACGTATAACGTATAGCGTACAACGTATAACGTATCACGTATAACATATAACGTATAACGTATAACGTGTAACGAAGAACGTATAAAGAATAACGTATAACGTAAATCGTATAACGTACAACTTATAACGTATAACGTACAACGTATAACGTATAACGTATAACGAATAACGTATAACGTATAACGTATAACGTATAACGTATAACGTATAACGTATAACGTATAACGTATAACGTATAACGTATAACGTACAACGTATAACGTATAACGCATAACATGTAATGTATAACGTATAACGTATAATGTATAACGTATAACGTATAACGTATAACGTATAACGTACAAAGTATAACGTATCACGTATAACGTATTACGAATAACCTATAACGTATAACGTATAACGTAACCCCTATAACGTATAAAGTATAACGTATAACGTATATCGTATAACGTATAACGTATACCGTATATCGTAAAACGTATAACGTATAACGTATAACGTATAACGTGTAACGATGTACGTATAAAGTATAACGTATAACGTATAACGTATAACGTATAACTAATAACGTATAACGTATAACGCATAACGCATAACGTATAACGTATAACGTATAACGTATAACGTATAACGTATAACGTATAACGAATAACGTATAACGTATAACGTATAACGTATAACGTATAACGTATAACGTATAACGTACAACGTATAACGTATGACGTATAACGTATAACCTATAACGTATGACGTATAACGTATAACGTATAACGTATAACGTATAACGTATAACGTATAACGTATAACGTACAACGTATAACGTATGACGTATAACGTATAACCTATAACGTATGACGTATAACGTATAACGTATAACGTATAACGTATAACGTATAACGTATAACGTATAACGTATAACGTATAACGTATAACGTATAACGTATAACGTATAACGTATAACGTATAACGTATAACGTATAACGTATAACGTATAACGTATAACGTATAACGTATAACGTATAACGTATAACGTATAACGTATAACGTATAACGTATAACGTATAACGAATAACGTATAACGTATATCGTATAACGTATAACGTATAACGTACAACTTATAATGTATAACGTACAACGTATAACGTATAACGTATAACGCATAACGTATAACGTATAACGTATAACCTATGACGTATAACGTATAACGTATAACGTATAACGTATATCGTATAACGTATAACGTATAACGTATAACATGTAACGTACAACGTATAACGAATGACGTATAACGTATAACGTATAACGTATGACGTATAACGTATAACGTATAACGTATAACGTATAACGTATAACGTATAACGTATAACGTATAACGTATAACGTATAACGTATAACGTATAACGTATAACGTATAACGTATAACGTATAACGTATAACGTATAACATGTAACGTATAGCGTATAACGTGTAACGTATAACGTATAACGTATAACGTATAACGTATAACGTATAACGTATAACGTATAACGTATAACATATAACGTATAACGTATAACGTATAAAGTATAACGTATAACGTATAACGTATAACGTATAACGTATAACGTATAACGTATATCGAATAACGTATAACGTATAACGTATAACGTATAACGTATAACGTATAACGTGTAACGTATAACGTATAACCTATGACGAATAACGTATAACGTATAACGTATAACGTATAACGTATAACGTATAACCTATGACGTATAACGTGTAACGTATAACGTATAACGTATAACGTATAACGTATAACGTATAACGTGTAACGAAGTACGTATAAAGTATAACGTATAACGTATATCGTATAACGTATAACGTATAACGTATAACGTATAACGTATAACGTAAAACGTATGACGCATTACATACTACGTATAACGTATAACGTTCAACGTATAACCTATGACGTATAACGTATGACGTATAACGTATAACGTATAACGTATGACGTATAACGTATAACGTATAACGTATAACGTATAACGTATAACGTATAACGTATAACGTATAACGTATAACGTATAACGTATAACGTATAACGTACAACGTATAACGTATGACGTATAACGTATAACGTATAACGTATAACGTATAACGTATAACGTATAACGTATAACGTATAACGTACAACGTATAACGTATGACGTATAACGTATAACGTATAACGTATGACCTATAACGTATAACGTATAACGTATAACGTATAACGTATAACGTATAACGTCTATCGTATAACGTATAACGTATAACGTATAACGTATAACGTATAACGAATAACGTATAACGTATATCGTGTAACGTACAACTTATAACGTATAACGTACAACGTATAACGTATAACGTATAACGTATAACGTATACCGTATAACGTATAACGTATAACGTATAACGTATAACGTATAACGTATAACGTATAACGTATAACGTATAACGTATAACGTATAACGTATAACGTATAACGTATAACGTATAACGCATAACGTATAACGCATAACGTATAACGCATAACGTATAACGCATAACGTATAACGCGTAACGTATAACGCATAACGTATAACGCATAACGTATAACGGATAACGTATAACGTATAACGTATAACGTATAACGTATAACGTATAACGTATAACGTATAACGTATAACGTATAACGTATAACGTATAACGTATAACGTATAACGTATAACGTATAACGTATAACGTATAACGTGTAACGAAGTACGTATAACGAATAACGTATAACGTATATCGTATAACGTACAACTTATAACGTACAACGTACAACGTATAACGTATAACGTATAACGTATAACGTATAACGTATAACGCATAACGTATAACGCATAACGTATAACGCATAACGTATAACGCATAACGTATAACGCATAACGTATAACGGATAACGTATAACGTATAACGTATAACGTATAACGTATAACGTATAACGTATAACGTATAACGTATAACGTATAACGTATAACGTGTAACGAAGTACGTATAACGAATAACGTATAACGTATATCGTATAACGTACAACTTATAACGTATAACGTACAACGTATAACGTATAACGTATAACGTATAACGTATAACGTATAACGTATAACGTATAACGTATAACGTATAACGTATAACGTATAACGTATAACGTATAACGTATAACCTACGACGTATAACGTATAACTTATAACGTGTAACGTATAACGTATAGCGTACAACGTATAACGTATCACGTATAACATATAACGTATAACGTATAACGTGTAACGAAGAACGTATAACGTATAACGTATAACGTATAACGTATAACGTATAACGTGTAACGAAGTACGTATAACGAATAACGTATAACGTATAACGTATAACGTATAACGTATAACGTATAACGTATAACGTATAACGTATAACGTATAACGAATGACGTATAACGTATAACGTATAACGTACAACGTATAACGTATGACGTATAACGTATAACGTATAACGTATGACCTATAACGTATAACGTATAACGTATAACGTATAACGTATAACGTATAACGTATAACGTATAACGTATAACGTATAACGTATAACGTATAACGTATAACGTATAACGTATAACGTATAACGTATAACGAATAACGTATAACGTATATCGTATAACGTATAACGTATAACGTACAACTTATAATGTATAACGTACAACGTATAACGTATAACGTATAACGCATAACGTATAACGTATAACGTATAACCTATGACGTATAACGTATAACGTATAACGTATAACGTATATCGTATAACGTATAACGTATAACGTATAACATGTAACGTACAACGTATAACGAATGACGTATAACGTATAACGTATAACGTATGACGTATAACGTATAACGTATAACGTATAACGTATAACGTATAACGTATAACGTATAACGTATAACGTATAACGTATAACGTATAACGTATAACGTATAACGTATAACGTATAACATGTAACGTATAGCGTATAACGTGTAACGTATAACGTATAACGTATAACGTATAACGTATAACGTATAACGTATAACGTATAACGTATAACGTATAACATATAACGTATAACGTATAACGTATAAAGTATAACGTATAACGTATAACGTATAACGTATAACGTATAACGTATAACGTATATCGAATAACGTATAACGTATAACGTATAACGTATAACGTATAACGTATAACGTATAACGTATAACGTATAACCTATGACGAATAACGTATAACGTATAACGTATAACGTATAACGTATAACGTATAACCTATGACGTATAACGTGTAACGTATAACGTATAACGTATAACGTATAACGTATAACGTATAACGTGTAACGAAGTACGTATAAAGTATAACGTATAACGTATATCGTATAACGTATAACGTATAACGTATAACGTATAACGTATAACGTAAAACGTACGACGCATTACATACTACGTATAACGTATAACGTTCAACGTATAACCTACGACGTATAACGTATGACGTATAACGTATAACGTATAACGTATGACGTATAACGTATAACGTATAACGTATAACGTATAACGTATAACGTATAACGTATAACGTATAACGTATAACGTATAACGTATAACGTATAACGTATAACGTATAACGTACAACGTATAACGTATGACGTATAACGTATAACGTATAACGTATAACGTATAACGTATAACGTATAACGTATAACGTATAACGTACAACGTATAACGTATGACGTATAACGTATAACGTATAACGTATGACCTATAACGTATAACGTATAACGTATAACGTATAACGTATAACGTATAACGTCTATCGTATAACGTATAACGTATAACGTATAACGTATAACGTATAACGAATAACGTATAACGTATATCGTATAACGTACAACTTATAACGTATAACGTACAACGTATAACGTATAACGTATAACGTATAACGTATACCGTATAACGTATAACGTATAACGTATAACGTATAACGTATAACGTATAACGTATAACGTATAACGTATAACGTATAACGTATAACGTATAACGCATAACGTATAACGCATAACGTATAACGCATAACGTATAACGCATAACGTATAACGGATAACGTATAACGTATAACGTATAACGTATAACGTATAACGTATAACGTATAACGTACAACGTATAACGTATAACGTGTAACGAAGTACGTATAACGAATAACGTATAACGTATATCGTATAACGTACAACTTATAACGTACAACGTACAACGTATAACGTGTAACGTATAACGTATAACGTATAACGTATAACGTATAACGTACAACGTATAACGTATAACGTGTAACGAAGTACGTATAACGAATAACGTATAACGTATATCGTATAACGTACAACTTATAACGTACAACGTACAACGTATAACGTATAACGTATAACGTATAACGTATAACGTATAACGTATAACGTATAACGTATAACGTATAACGTATAACGTATAACGTATAACGTATAACGTATAACGTATAACGTATAACGTATAACGTATAACGTATAACGTATAACGTATAACGTATAACGAATAACCTATGACGTAAAACGTATAACTTATAACGTGTAACGTATAACGTATAGCGTACAACGTATAACGAATCACGTATAACATATAACGTATAACGTATAACGTGTAACGAAGAACGTATAAAGAATAACGTATAACGTATATCGTATAACGTACAACTTATAACGTATAACGTACAACGTATAACGTATAACGTATAACGTATAACGAATAACGTATAACGTATAACGTATAACGTATAACGTATAACGTATAACGTATAACGTATAACGTATAACGTATAACGTATAACGTATAACGTATAACGTATAACGTATAACGTATAACGTATAACGCATAACATGTAATGTATAACGTATAACGTATAATGTATAACGTATAACGTATAACGTATAACGTACAAAGTATAACGTATCACGTATAACGTATTACGAATAACCTATAACGTATAACGTATAATGTATAACGTATAACGTATAACGTATAACGTATAACGTATAACGTATAACGTATAACGTATAACGTATAACCTATGACGTAAAACGTATCACTTATAACGTGTAACGTATAACGTATAGCGTACAACGTATAACGTATCACGTATAACATATAACGTATAACGTATAACGTGTAACGAAGAACGTATAAAGAATAACGTATAACGTAAATCGTATAACGTACAACTCATAACGTATAACGTACAACGTATAACGTATAACGTATAACGAATAACGTATAACGTATAACGTATAACGTATAACGTATAACGTATAACGTATAACGTATAACGTATAACGTATAACGTATAACGTACAACGTATAACGTATAACGCATAACATGTAATGTATAACGTATAACGTATAATGTATAACGTATAACGTATAACGTATAACGTACAAAGTATAACGTATCACGTATAACGTATTACGAATAACCTATAACGTATAACGTATAACGTAACCCCTATAACGTATAAAGTATAACGTATAACGTATATCGTATAACGTATAACGTATACCGTATATCGTAAAACGTATAACGTATAACGTATAACGTATAACGTGTAACGATGTACGTATAAAGTATAACGTATAACGTATAACGTATAACGTATAACTAATAACGTATAACGTATAACGCATAACGCATAACGTATAACGTATAACGTATAACGTATAACGTATAACGTATAACGTATAACGAATAACGTATAACGTATAACGTATAACGTATAACGTATAACGTATAACGTATAACGTATAACGTATAACGTATAACGTATAACGTATAACGTATAACGTATAACGTATAACGTATAACGTATAACGTATAACGTATAACGTATAACGTATAACGTATAACGTATAACGTATAACGTATAACGTATAACGTATAACGTATAACGTATAACGTATAACGTATAACGTATAACGTATAACGTATAACGTATAACGAATAACGTATATCGTATAACGTATAACGTATAACGTACAACTTATAATGTATAACGTACAACGTATAACGTATAACGTATAACGCATAACGTATAACGTATAACGTATAACCTATGACGTATAACGTATAACGTATAACGTATAACGTATATCGTATAACGTATAACGTATAACGTATAACATGTAACGTACAACGTATAACGAATGACGTATAACGTATAACGTATAACGTATGACGTATAACGTATAACGTATAACGTATAACGTATAACGTATAACGTATAACGTATAACGTATAACGTATAACGTATAACGTATAACGTATAACGTATAACGTATAACGTATAACATGTAACGTATAGCGTATAACGTGTAACGTATAACGTATAACGTATAACGTATAACGTATAACGTATAACGTATAACGTATAACGTATAACATATAACGTATAACGTATAACGTATAAAGTATAACGTATAACGTATAACGTATAACGTATAACGTATAACGTATAACGTATATCGAATAACGTATAACGTATAACGTATAACGTATAACGTATAACGTATAACGTGTAACGTATAACGTATAACCTATGACGAATAACGTATAACGTATAACGTATAACGTATAACGTATAACGTATAACCTATGACGTATAACGTGTAACGTATAACGTATAACGTATAACGTATAACGTATAACGTATAACGTGTAACGAAGTACGTATAAAGTATAACGTATAACGTATATCGTATAACGTATAACGTATAACGTATAACGTATAACGTATAACGTAAAACGTATGACGCATTACATACTACGTATAACGTATAACGTTCAACGTATAACCTATGACGTATAACGTATGACGTATAACGTATAACGTATAACGTATGACGTATAACGTATAACGTATAACGTATAACGTATAACGTATAACGTATAACGTATAACGTATAACGTATAACGTATAACGTATAACGTACAACGTATAACGTATGACGTATAACGTATAACGTATAACGTATAACGTATAACGTATAACGTATAACGTATAACGTATAACGTACAACGTATAACGTATGACGTATAACGTATAACGTATAACGTATGACCTATAACGTATAACGTATAACGTATAACGTATAACGTATAACGTATAACGTCTATCGTATAACGTATAACGTATAACGTATAACGTATAACGTATAACGAATAACGTATAACGTATATCGTGTAACGTACAACTTATAACGTATAACGTACAACGTATAACGTATAACGTATAACGTATAACGTATAACGCATAACGTATAACGCATAACGTATAACGCATAACGTATAACGCATAACGTATAACGCGTAACGTATAACGCATAACGTATAACGCATAACGTATAACGGATAACGTATAACGTATAACGTATAACGTATAACGTATAACGTATAACGTATAACGTATAACGTATAACGTATAACGTGTAACGTATAACGTATAACGTATAACGTATAACGTATAACGTATAACGTATAACGTATAACGTATAACGTATAACGTATAACGTATAACGTATAACGTATAACGTATAACGTATAACGTATAACGTATAACGTATAACGTATAACGTATAACGTATAACGTATAACGTATAACGTATAACGTATAACGTATAACGTGTAACGAAGTACGTATAACGAATAACGTATAACGTATATCGTATAACGTACAACTTATAACGTACAACGTACAACGTATAACGTATAACGTATAACGTATAACGTATAACGTATAACGCATAACGTATAACGCATAACGTATAACGCATAACGTATAACGCATAACGTATAACGCATAACGTATAACGGATAACGTATAACGTATAACGTATAACGTATAACGTATAACGTATAACGTATAACGTATAACGTATAACGTGTAACGAAGTACGTATAACGAATAACGTATAACGTATATCGTATAACGTACAACTTATAACGTATAACGTACAACGTATAACGTATAACGTATAACGTATAACGTATAACGTATAACGTATAACGTATAACGTATAACGTATAACGTATAACGTATAACGTATAACGTATAACGTATAACGTATAAAGTATAACGTATAACGTATAACCTATAACGTATAACGTATAACGTATAACGTATAACGTATAACGTATAACGTATAATGTATAACGTATAACGTATAACGTATAACGTATAACGTATAACGTATAAAGTATAACGTATAACGTATAACGTATAACGTATAACGTATAACGTATAACGAATAACCTATGACGTAAAACGTATAACTTATAACGTGTAACGTATAACGTATAGCGTACAACGTATAACGAATCACGTATAACATATAACGTATAACGTATAACGTGTAACGAAGAACGTATAAAGAATAACGGATAACGTATATCGTATAACGTACAACTTATAACGTATAACGTACAACGTATAACGTATAACGTATAACGAATAACGTATAACGTATAACGTATAACGTATAACGTATAACGTATAACGTATAACGTATAACGTATAACGTATAACGTATAACGTATAACGTATAACGCATAACATGTAATGTATAACGTATAACGTATAATGTATAACGTATAACGTATAACGTATAACGTACAAAGTATAACGTATCACGTATAACGTATTACGAATAACCTATAACGTATAACGTATAATGTATAACGTATAACGTATAACGTATAACGTATAACGTATAACGTATAAAGTATAACGTATAACGTATAACGTATATCGTATAACGTATAACGTATACCGTATATCGTAAAACGTATAACGTATAGTATAACGTATAACGTATAACGTGTAACGATGTACGTATAAAGTATAACGTATAACGTATAACGTATATCGTATAACTAATAACGTATAACGTATAACGCATAACGTATAACGTATAACGTATAACGTATAACGTATAACGTATAACGTAAAACGTATGACGCATTACATACTACGTATAACGTATAACGTTCAACGTATAACCTATGACGTATAACGTATAACGTATAACGTATAACGTATAACGTATAACGTATAACGTATAACGTATAACGTATAACCTATGACGAATAACGTATAACGTATAACGTATAACGTATAACGTATAACGTATAACGTATAACGTATAACGTATAACGTATAACCTATGACGAATAACGTATAACGTATAACGTATAACGTATAAAGTATAACGTATAACGTATAACCTATAACGTATAACGTATAACGTATAACGTATAACGTATAACGTATAACGTATAATGTATAACGTATAACGTATAACGTATAACGTATAACGTATAAAGTATAACGTATAACGTATAACATATAACGTATAACGTATAACGTATAACGTATAACCTATGACGTAAAACGTATAACTTATAACGTATAACGTATAACGTATAACGAATAACGTATAACGTATAACGTATAACGTATAACGTATAACCTATGACGTATAACGTATAACGTATAACGTATAACCTATGACGTATAACGTGTAACGTATAACGTATAACGTATAACGTATAACGTATAACGTATAACGTATAACGTATAACGTATAACGTATAACGTATAACGTATAAAGTATAACGTATAACGTATAACCTATAACGTATAACGTATAACGTATAACGTATATCGTATAACGTATAACGTATAACGAATAACGTAAAACGTATAACGTATAACGTATAACGTATAACGTGTAACGAAGAACGTATAAACAATAACGTATAACGTATATCGTATAACGTACAACTTATAACGTATAACGTACAACGTATAACGTATAACGTATAACGTATAACGTATAACGAATAACGTATAACGTATAACGTATAACGTATAACGTATAACGTATAACGTATAGCGTATAACGTATAACGTATAACGTATAACGTATAACGTATAACGCATAACATGTAATGTATAACGTATAACGTATAATGTATAACGTATAACGTATAACGTATAACGTACAACGTATATCGTATAACTAACAACGTATAACGTATAACGCATAACGTATAACGTATAATGTATAACGTATAACGTATAACGTATAACGTATAACGTATAACGTATAACGTATAACGTATAACGTATAACGTACAACGTATAACGTATGACGTATAACGTATAACGTATAACGTATGACGTATAACGTATAACGTATAACGTATAACGTATAACGTATAACGTATAACGTATAACGTATAACGTATAACGTATAACGTATAACGTATAACGTATAACGTATAACGTATAACGTATAACGTATAACGTATAACGTATAACATGTAACGTATAGCGTATAACGTGTAACGTATAACGTATAACGTATAACCTATAACGTATAACGTATAACGTATAACGTATAACGTATAACGTATAACGTATAACGTATAAAGTATAACGTATAACGTATAACGTATAACGTATAACGTATAACGTATAACGTATATCGTATAACGTATAACGTATAACGTATAACGTATAACGTATAACGTATAACGTATAACCTATGACGAATAACGTATAACGTATAACGTATAACGTATAACGTATAACGTATAACGTATAACGTATAACGTATAACGTATAACCTATGACATATAACGTGTAACGTATAACGTATAACGTATAACGTATAACGTATAACGTATAACGTGTAACGAAGTACGTATAAAGTATAACGTATAACGTATATCGTATAACGTGTAACGAAGAACGTATAAAGAATAACGTATAACGTATATCGTATAACGTACAACTTATAACGTATAACGTACAACGTATAACGTATAACGTATAACGAATAACGTATAACGTATAACGTATAACGTATAACGTATAACGTATAACGTATAACGTATAGCGTATAACGTATAACGATAACGTATAACGTATAACGTATAACGCATAACATGTAATGTATAACGTATAACGTATAATGTATAACGTATAACGTATAACGTATAACGTACAAAGTATAACGTATCACGTATAACGTATTACGAATAACCTATAACGTATAACGTATAACGTAACCCCTATAACGTATAAAGTATAACGTATAACGTATATCGTATAACGTATAACGTATAACGTATATCGTAAAACGTATAACGTATAACGTATAACGTATAACGTGTAACGATGTACGTATAAAGTATAACGTATAACGTATAACGTATAACGTATAACTAATAACGTATAACGTATAACGCATAACGTATAACGTATAACGTATAACGTATAACGTATAACGTATAACGTACAACGTATATCGTATAACTAATAACGTATAACGTATAACGCATAACGTATAACGTATAATGTATAACGTATAACGTATAACGTATAACGTATAACGTATAACGTATTACGTATAACGTATAACGTATAACGTACAACGTATAACGTATGACGTATAACGTATAACGTATAACGTATGACGTATAACGTATAACGTATAACGTATAACGTATAACGTATAACGTATAACGTATAACGTATAACGTATAACGTATAACGTATAACGTATAACGTATAACGTATAACGTATAACGTATAACGTATAACGTATAACATGTAACGTATAGCGTATAACGTGTAACGTATAACGTATAACGTATAACGTATAACGTATAACGTATAACGTATAACGTATAACGTATAACGTATAACGTATAACGTATAAAGTATAACGTATAACGTATAACGTATAACGTATAACGTATAACGTATAACGTATATCGTATAACGTATAACGTATAACGTATAACGTATAACGTATAACGTATAACGTATAACCTATGACGAATAACGTATAACGTATAACGTATAACGTATAACGTATAACGTATAACGTATAACGTAAAACGTATGACGCATTACATACTACGTATAACGTATAACGTTCAACGTATAACCTATGACGTATAACGTATGACGTATAACGTATAACGTCTAACGTATGACGTATAACGTATAACGTATAACGTATAACGTATAACGTATAACGTATAACGTATAACGTATAACGTATAACGTATAACGTATAACGTATAACGTATAACGTACAACGTATAACGTATGACGTATAACGTATA
This sequence comes from Ptiloglossa arizonensis, assembly GCF_051014685.1. NCBI lineage: Eukaryota > Metazoa > Arthropoda > Insecta > Hymenoptera > Colletidae > Ptiloglossa > Ptiloglossa arizonensis. Next base: position 111,887 of record NW_027479169.1, on the reverse strand, counting down.
ACGTATAACGTATGAGGTATAACGTATAACGTATAACGTATGACGTATAACGTATAACGTATAACGTATAACGTATAACGTATAACGTATAACGTATAACGTATAACGTATAACGTATAACGTATAACGTATAACGTATAACGTATAACTATAACGTATAACGTATAACGTATAACGTATAACGTACAACGTATAACGTATGACGTATAACGTATAACGTATAACGTATGACCTATAACGTATAACGTATAACGTATAACGTATAACGTATAACGTATAACGTCTATCGTATAACGTATAATGTATAACGTATAACGTATAACGTATAACGAATAACGTATAACGTAAATCGTATAACGTACAACTTATAACGTATAACGTACAACGTATAACGTATAACGTATAACGTATAACGTATAACGTATAACGTATAACGTATAACGTATAACGTTTAACGTATAACGTATAACGTATAACGTATAACGTATAACGTATAACGCGTAACGTATAACGCGTAACGTATAACGCATAACGTATAACGCATAACGTATAACGCATAACGTATAACGCATAACGTATAACGCATAACGTATAACGTATAACGTATAACGTATAACGTATAACGTACAACGTATAACGTATGACGTATAACGTATAACGTATAACGTATGACGTATAACGTATAACGTATAACGTATAACGTATAACGTATAACGTATAACGTATAACGTATAACGTATAACGTATAACGTATAACGTATAACGTATAACGTATAACGTATAACGTATAACGTATAACATGTAACGTATAGCGTATAACGTGTAACGTATAACGTATAACGTATAACCTATAACGTATAACGTATAACGTATAACGTATAACGTATAACGTATAACGTATAACGTATAAAGTATAACGTATAACGTATAACGTATAACGTATAACGTATAACGTATAACGTATATCGTATAACGTATAACGTATAACGTATAACGTATAACGTATAACGTATAACGTATAACCTATGACGAATAACGTATAACGTATAACGTATAACGTATAACGTATAACGTATAACGTATAACGTATAACGTATAACCTATGACATATAACGTGTAACGTATAACGTATAACGTATAACGTATAACGTATAACGTATAACGTGTAACGAAGTACGTATAAAGTATAACGTATAACGTATATCGTATAACGTGTAACGAAGAACGTATAAAGAATAACGTATAACGTATATCGTATAACGTACAACTTATAACGTATAACGTACAACGTATAACGTATAACGTATAACGAATAACGTATAACGTATAACGTATAACGTATAACGTATAACGTATAACGTATAACGTATAGCGTATAACGTATAACGATAACGTATAACGTATAACGTATAACGCATAACATGTAATGTATAACGTATAACGTATAATGTATAACGTATAACGTATAACGTATAACGTACAAAGTATAACGTATCACGTATAACGTATTACGAATAACCTATAACGTATAACGTATAACGTAACCCCTATAACGTATAAAGTATAACGTATAACGTATATCGTATAACGTATAACGTATAACGTATATCGTAAAACGTATAACGTATAACGTATAACGTATAACGTGTAACGATGTACGTATAAAGTATAACGTATAACGTATAACGTATAACGTATAACGTATAACTAATAACGTATAACGTATAACGCATAACGTATAACGTATAACGTATAACGTATAACGTATAACGTATAACGTACAACGTATATCGTATAACTAATAACGTATAACGTATAACGCATAACGTATAACGTATAATGTATAACGTATAACGTATAACGTATAACGTATAACGTATAACGTATAACGTATAACGTATAACGTATAACGTACAACGTATAACGTATGACGTATAACGTATAACGTATAACGTATGACGTATAACGTATAACGTATAACGTATAACGTATAACGTATAACGTATAACGTATAACGTATAACGTATAACGTATAACGTATAACGTATAACGTATAACGTATAACGTATAACGTATAACGTATAACGTATAACATGTAACGTATAGCGTATAACGTGTAACGTATAACGTATAACGTATAACGTATAACGTATAACGTATAACGTATAACGTATAACGTATAACGTATAACGTATAACGTATAAAGTATAACGTATAACGTATAACGTATAACGTATAACGTATAACGTATAACGTATATCGTATAACGTATAACGTATAACGTATAACGTATAACGTATAACGTATAACGTATAACCTATGACGAATAACGTATAACGTATAACGTATAACGTATAACGTATAACGTATAACGTATAACGTAAAACGTATGACGCATTACATACTACGTATAACGTATAACGTTCAACGTATAACCTATGACGTATAACGTATGACGTATAACGTATAACGTCTAACGTATGACGTATAACGTATAACGTATAACGTATAACGTATAACGTATAACGTATAACGTATAACGTATAACGTATAACGTATAACGTATAACGTATAACGTATAACGTACAACGTATAACGTATGACGTATAACGTATAACGTATAACGTATGAGGTATAACGTATAACGTATAACGTATGACGTATAACGTATAACGTATAACGTATAACGTATAACGTATAACGTATAACGTATAACGTATAACGTATAACGTATAACGTATAACGTATAACGTATAACGTATAACGTATAACGTATAACGTATAACGTATAACGTATAACGTATAACGTACAACGTATAACGTATGACGTATAACGTATAACGTATAACGTATGACCTATAACGTATAACGTATAACGTATAACGTATAACGTATAACGTATAACGTATAACGTCTATCGTATAACGTATAATGTATAACGTATAACGTATAACGTATAACGAATAACGTATAACGTAAATCGTATAACGTACAACTTATAACGTATAACGTACAACGTATAACGTATAACGTATAACGTATAACGTATAACGTATAACGTATAACGTATAACGTATAACGTATAACGTATAACGTATAACGTATAACGTATAACGTATAACGTATAACGCGTAACGTATAACGCGTAACGTATAACGCATAACGTATAACGCATAACGTATAACGCATAACGTATAACGCATAACGTATAACGCATAACGTATAACGTATAACGTATAACGTATAACGTATAACGTATAACGTATAACGTATAACGTATAACGTATAACGTATAACGTATAACGTATAACGTATAACGTGTAACGAAGTACGTTAAAAGTATAACGTATAACGTATATCGTATAACGTGTAACGAAGAACGTATAAAGAATAACGTATAACGTATATCGTATAACGTATAACGTATATCGTATAACGTGTAACGAAGAACGTATAAAGAATAACGTATAACGTATATCGTATAACGTACAACTTATAACGTATAACGTACAACGTATAACGTATAACGTATAACGAATAACGTATAACGTATAACGTATAACGTATAACGTATAACGTATAACGTATAGCGTATAACGTATAACGTATAACGTATAACGTATAACGTATAACGCATAACATGTAATGTATAACGTATAACGTATAATGTATAACGTATAACGTATAAGGTATAACGTACAAAGTATAACGTATCACGTATAACGTATTACGAATAACCTATAACGTATAACGTATAACGTAGCCCCTATAACGTATAAAGTATAACGTATAACGTATATCGTATAACGTATAACGTATACCGTATATCGTAAAACGTATAACGTATAACGTATAACGTATAACGTGTAACGATGTACGTATAAAGTATAACGTATAACGTATAACGTATAACGTATAACGTATAACGTATAACGTATAACGTATAACGTATAACGTATAACGTATAACGTATAACGTATAACGTATAACGTATAACGTATAACGTATAACGTATAACGTATAACGTATAACGTATAACATGTAACGTATAGCGTATAACGTATAACGTATAACGTATAACGTATAGCGTATAACGTATAACGTATAACGTATAACGTATAACGTATAACGCATAACATGTAATGTATAACGTATAACGTATAATGTATAACGTATAACGTATAAGGTATAACGTACAAAGTATAACGTATAACGTATAACGTATAACGTATAACGTATAACGTATAACGTATAACGTATAACGTATAACGTATAACGTATAACGTATAACGTATAACGTATAACGTGTAACGAAGTACGTATAAAGTATAACGTATAACGTATATCGTATAACGTGTAACGAAGAACGTATAAAGAATAACGTATAACGTATATCGTATAACGTACAACTTATAACGTATAACGTACAACGTATAACGTATAACGTATAACGTATAACGTATAACGTATAACGTATAACGTATAACGTATAACGTATAACGTATAACGTATAACGTATAACGCGTAACGTATAACGCATAACGTATAACGCATAACGTATAACGCACAACGTATAACGCATAACGTATAACGCATAACGTATAACGCATAACGTATAACGTATAACGTATAACGTATAACGTATAACGTATAACGTATAACGTATAACGTATAACGTATAACGTATAACGTATAACGTATAACGTATAACGTATAACGTATAACGTATAACGTATAACGTATAACGTATAACGTATAACGTGTAACGAAGTACGTATAAAGTATAACGTATAACGTATATCGTATAACGTGTAACGAAGAACGTATAAAGAATAACGTATAACGTATATCGTATAACGTACAACTTATAACGTATAACGTACAACGTATAACGTATAACGTATAACGAATAACGTATAACGTATAACGTATAACGTATAACGTATAACGTATAACGTATAACGTATAACGTATAGCGTATAACGTATAACGTATAACGTATAACGTATAACGTATAACGCATAACATGTAATGTATAACGTATAACGTATAATGTATAACGTATAACGTATAAGGTATAACGTACAAAGTATAACGTATCACGTATAACGTATTACGAATAACCTATAACGTATAACGTATAACGTAACCCCTATAACGTATAAAGTATAACGTATAACGTATATCGTATAACGTATAACGTATACCGTATATCGTAAAACGTATAACGTGTAACGTATAACGTATAACGTGTAACGATGTACGTATAAAGTATAACGTATAACGTATAACGTATAACGTATAACGTATAACGTATAACGTATAACGTATAACGTATAACGTATAACGTATAACGTATAACGTATAACGTATAACGTATAACGTATAACGTATAACGTATAACGTATAACGTATAACGTATAACGTATAACGTATAACGTATAACGTATAACGTATAACGCGTAACGTATAACGCGTAACGTATAACGCATAACGTATAACGCATAACGTATAACGCATAACGTATAACGCATAACGTATAACGCATAACGTATAACGCATAACGTATAACGTATAACGTATAACGTATAACGTATAACGTATAACGTATAACGTATAACGTATAACGTATAACGTATAACGTATAACGTATAACGTATAACGTATAACGTATAACGTAAAACGTATGACGCATTACATACTACGTATAACGTATAACGTTCAACGTATAACCTATTACGTATTACGTATAACTTATAACGTATAACGTATAACGTATAACGTATAACGTATAACGTATAACGTATAACGTATAACGTATAACGTATAACGTATAACGTATAACGTATAACGTATAACGTATAACGTATAACGTATAACGTATAACGTATAACGTATAACGTATAACGTATAACGTATAACGTATAACGCGTAACGTATAACGCATAACGTATAACGCATAACGTATAACGCATAACGTATAACGCATAACGTATAACGCATAACGTATAACGCATAACGTATAGCGTATAACGTATAACGTATAACGTATTACGTATAACGTATAACGTATAACGTATATCGTATAACGTATAACGTATAATGTATAACATGTAACATCCAACGTATAACGTATACCGTATAACGTATGACGTATAACGTATAACGTATAACGTATAACGTTTAACGTATAACGTATAACGTATAACGTATAACGTATAACGTATAACGTATAACGTATAACATGTAATGTATAACGTATAACGTATAATGAATAAAGTATAACGTATAACGTATAACGTATAACGTATAACGTATAACGTATTACCTACGACGTATAACGTCTATCGTATAACGTATAATGTATAACGTATAACGTATAACGTATAACGAATAACGTATAACGTATATCGTATAACGTACAACTTATAACGTATAACGTACAACGTGTAACGTATAACGTATAACGTATAACGTATAACGTATAACGTATAAAGTATAACGTATAACGTATAACGTATAACGTATGACGTATAACGTATAACGTATAACCTACGACGTATAACGTATAACTTATAACGTGTAACGTATAACGTATAGCGTACAACGTATAACGTATCACGTATAACATATAACGTATAACGTATAACGTGTAACGAAGAACGTATAACGTATAACGTATAACGTATAACGTATAACGTATAAAGTGTAACGAAGTACGTATAACGAATAACGTATAACGTATATCGTATAACGTACAACTTATAACGTATAACGTACAACGTATAACGTATAACGTATAACGTATAACGTATAACATATAACGTATAACGTATAACGTATAACGTATAACGTATAACGTATAACGTATAACGTATAACGTATAACGTATAAAGTATAACGTATAACGTATAACCTATAACGTATAACGTATAACGTATAACGTACAAAGTATAACGTATCACGTATAACGTATTACGAATAACCTATAACGTATAACGTATAACGTAACCCCTATAACGTATAAAGTATAACGTATAACGTATATCGTATAACGTATAACGTATACCGTATATCGTAAAACGTATAACGTATAACGTATAACGTATAACGTGTAACGATGTACGTATAAAGTATAACGTATAACGTATAACGTATAACGTATAACTAATAACGTATAACGTATAACGCATAACGTATAACGTATAACGTATAACGTATAACGTATAACGTATAACGTACAACGTATATCGTATAACTAATAACGTATAACGTATAACGCATAACGTATAACGTATAATGTATAACGTATAACGTATAACGTATAACGTATAACGTATAACGTATAACGTATAACGTATAACGTACAACGTATAACGTATGACGTATAACGTATAACGTATAACGTATGACGTATAACGTATAACGTAAAACGTATAACGTATAACGTATAACGTATAACGTATAACGTATAACGTATAACGTATAACGTATAACGTATAACGTATAACGTATAACGTAAAACGTATAACGTATAACGTATAACGTATAACGTATAACGAATAACGTATAACGTATATCGTATAACGTATAACGTATAACGTACAACTTATAATGTATAACGTACAACGTATAACGTATAACGTATAACGCATAACGTATAACGTATAACGTATAAAGTATAACGTATAACGTATAACGTATAACGTATAACCTATAACGTATAACGTATATCGTATAACGTATAACGTATAACGTATAACGTATAACGTATAACGTATAACGTATAACCTATGACGAATAACGTATAACGTATAACGTATAACGTATAACGTATAACGTATAACGTATAACCTATGACGTATAACGTGTAACGTATAACGTATAACGTATAACGTATAACGTATAACGTATAACGTGTAACGAAGTACGTATAAAGTATAACGTATAACGTATATCGTATAACGTATAACGTATAACGTATAACGTATAACGTATAACGTAAAACGTATGACGCATTACATACTACGTATAACGTATAACGTTCAACGTATAACCTATGACGTATAACGTATGACGTATAACGTATAACGTATAATGTATAACATGTAACGTCCAACGTATAACATATACCGTATAACGTATGACTAATAACGTATAACGTATAACGTATAACGTATAACGTATAACGTATAACGTACAACGTATAACGTATGACGTATAACGTATAACGTATAACGTATGACCTATAACGTATAACGTATAACGTATAACGTATAACGTATAACGTATAACGTATAACGTATAACGTCTATCGTATAACGTATAATGTATAACGTATAACGTATAACGTATAACGAATAACGTATAACGTATATCGTATAACGTAAAACTTATAACGTATAACGTACAACGTATAACGTATAACGTATAACGTATAACGTATAACGTATAACGTATAACGTATAACGTATAACGTATAACGTATAACGTATAACGTATAACGTATAACGTATAACGTATAACGTATAACGTATAACGTATAACGTATAACGTATAACGTATAACGTATAACGTATAACGTATAACGTATAACGCATAACGTATAACGCATAACGTATAACGCATAACGTATAACGCATAACGTATAACGCATAACGTATAACGCATAACGTATAACGCATAACGTATAACGTATAACGTATAACGTATAACGTATAACGTATAACGTATAACGTATAACGTATAACGTATAACGTATAACGTATAACGTAAAACGTATGACGTATTACATACTACGTATAACGTATAACGTTCAACGTATAACCTATTACGTATTACGTATAACTTATAACGTATAACGTATAACGTATAACGTATAACCTATAACGTATAACGTATAATGTATAACGTATAACATGTAACGTATAGCGTATAACGTATAACGTATAACGTATTACGTATAACGTATAACGTATAACGTATATCGTATAACGTATAACGTATAATGTATAACATGTAACGTCCAACGTATAACATATACCGTATAACGTATGACTAATAACGTATAACGTATAACGTTTAACGTATAACGTATAACGTATAACGTATAACGTATTACGTATAACGTATAACATGTAATGTATAACGTATAACGTATAATGAATAAAGTATAACGTATAACGTATAACGTATAACGTATAACGTATAACGTATAACGTATAACGTATAACGCATAACGTATAACGTATAACGTATAACGTATAACGTATAACGTATAACGTATAACGTATAACGTATAACGTATAACGAATAACGTAAAACGTATAACGCATAATGTATAACGTATAACGTATAACGTATAACGTATAACGTAAAACGTATGACGCATTACATACTACGTATAACGTATAACGTTCAACGTATAACCTATTACGTATTACGTATAACTTATAACGTATAACGTATAACGTATAACGTATAACGTATAACCTATAACGTATAACGTATAATGTATAACGTATAACATGTAACGTATAGCGTATAACGTATAACGTATAACGTATTACGTATAACGTATAACGTATAACGTATATCGTATAACGTATAACGTATAATGTATAACATGTAACGTCCAGCGTATAACATATACCGTATAACGTATGACGTATAACGTATAACGTATAACGTTTAACGTATAACGTATAACGTATAACGTATAACGTATTACGTATAACGTATAACATGTAATGTATAACGTATAACGTATAATGAATAAAGTATAACGTATAACGTATAACGTATAACGTATAACGTATAACGTATAACGTATAACGTATAACGTATAGCGTATAACGTATAACGTATAACGTATAACGTACAACGTATAACGTATTACGTATAACGTATAACGTATAACGTATATCGTATAACGTATAACGTATAATGTATAACATGTAACGTCCAACGTATAACATATACCGTATAACGTATGACGTATAACGTATAACGTATAACGTTTAACGTATAACGTATAACGTATAACGTATAACGTATTACGTATTACGTATAACTTATAACGTATAACGTATAACGTATAACGTATAACCTATAACGTATAACGTATAATGTATAACGTATAACATGTAACGTATAGCGTATAACGTATAACGTATAACGTATTACGTATAACGTATAACGTATAACGTATATCGTATAACGTATAACGTATAATGTATAACATGTAACGTCCAACGTATAACATATACCGTATAACGTATGACGTATAACGTATAACGTAGAACGTTTAACGTATAACGTATAACGTATAACGTATAACGTATTACGTATAACGTATAACATGTAATGTATAACGTATAACGTATAATGAATAAAGTATAACGTATAACGTATAACGTATAACGTATAACGTATAACGTATAACGTATAACGTATAACGTATAGCGTATAACGTATAACGTATAACGTATAACTTATAACGTATAACGTATAACGTATATCGTATAACGTATAACGTATAATGTATAACATGTAACGTCCAGCGTATAACATATACCGTATAACGTATGACTAATAACGTATAACGTATAACGTTTAACGTATAACGTATAACGTATAACGTATAACGTATAACGTATAACGTATAACGCATAACGTATAACGCATAACGTATAACGCATAACGTATAACGCATAACGTATAACGCATAACGTATAACGCATAACGTATAACGCATAACGTATAACGTATAACCTATAACGTATAACGTATAATGTATAACGTATAACATGTAACGTATAGCGTATAACGTATAACGTATAACGTATAACGTATAACGTATAACGTATAACGTATAACGTATAACGTATAGCGTATAACGTATAACGTATAACGTATAACGTATAACGTAAAACGTATGACGTATTACATACTACGTATAACGTATAACGTTCAACGTATAACCTATTACGTATTACGTATAACTTATAACGTATAACGTATAACGTATAACGTATAACCTATAACGTATAACGTATAACGTATAACGTATAACATGTAACGTATAGCGTATAACGTATAACGTATAACGTATTACGTATAACGTATAACGTATAACGTATATCGTATAACGTATAACGTATAATGTATAACATGTAACGTCCAACGTATAACATATACCGTATAACGTATGACTAATAACGTATAACGTATAACGTTTAACGTATAACGTATAACGTATAACGTATAACGTATTACGTATAACGTATAACATGTAATGTATAACGTATAACGTATAATGAATAAAGTATAACGTATAACGTATAACGTATAACGTATAACGTATAACGTATAACGTATAACGTATAACGCATAACGTATAACGTATAACGTATAACGTATAACGTATAACGTATAACGTATAACGTATAACGTATAACGTATAACGTATAACGTATAACGTATAACGAATAACGTAAAACGTATAACGCATAATGTATAACGTATAACGTATAACGTATAACGTATAACGTAAAACGTATGACGCATTACATACTACGTATAACGTATAACGTTCAACGTATAACCTATTACGTATTACGTATAACTTATAACGTATAACGTATAACGTATAACGTATAACGTATAACCTATAACGTATAACGTATAATGTATAACGTATAACATGTAACGTATAGCGTATAACGTATAACGTATAACGTATTACGTATAACGTATAACGTATAACGTATATCGTATAACGTATAACGTATAATGTATAACATGTAACGTCCAGCGTATAACATATACCGTATAACGTATGACGTATAACGTATAACGTATAACGTTTAACGTATAACGTATAACGTATAACGTATAACGTATTACGTATAACGTATAACATGTAATGTATAACGTATAACGTATAATGAATAAAGTATAACGTATAACGTATAACGTATAACGTATAACGTATAACGTATAACGTATAACGTATAACGTATAACGTATAGCGTATAACGTATAACGTATAACGTATAACTTATAACGTATAACGTATATCGTATAACGTATAACGTATAACGAATAACGTAAAACGTATAACGCATAACGTATAACGTATAACGTATAACGTATAACGTATAACGTATAACGTATAACGTATAGCGTATAACGTACAACGTATAACGTATTACGTATAACGTATAACGTATAACGTATATCGTATAACGTATAACGTATAATGTATAACATGTAACGTCCAACGTATAACATATACCGTATAACGTATGACGTATAACGTATAACGTATAACGTTTAACGTATAACGTATAACGTATAACGTATAACGTATTACGTATTACGTATAACTTATAACGTATAACGTATAACGTATAACGTATAACCTATAACGTATAACGTATAATGTATAACGTATAACATGTAACGTATAGCGTATAACGTATAACGTATAACGTATTACGTATAACGTATAACGTATAACGTATATCGTATAACGTATAACGTATAATGTATAACATGTAACGTCCAACGTATAACATATACCGTATAACGTATGACGTATAACGTATAACGTATAACGTTTAACGTATAACGTATAACGTATAACGTATAACGTATTACGTATAACGTATAACATGTAATGTATAACGTATAACGTATAATGAATAAAGTATAACGTATAACGTATAACGTATAACGTATAACGTATAACGTATAACGTATAACGTATAACGTATAACGTATAGCGTATAACGTATAACGTATAACGTATAACTTATAACGTATAACGTATAACGTATATCGTATAACGTATAACGTATAATGTATAACATGTAACGTCCAGCGTATAACATATACCGTATAACGTATGACTAATAACGTATAACGTATAACGTTTAACGTATAACGTATAACGTATAACGTATAACGTATTACGTATAACGTATAACATGTAATGTATAACGTATAACGTATAATGAATAAAGTATAACGTATAACGTATAACGTATAACGTATAACGTATAACGTATAACGTATAACGTATAACGCATAACGTATAACGTATAACGTATAACGTATAACGTATAACGTATAACGTATAACGTATAACGTATAACGTATAACGTATAACGTATAACGAATAACGTAAAACGTATAACGCATAATGTATAACGTATAACGTATAACGTATAACGTATAACGTAAAACGTATGACGCATTACATACTACGTATAACGTATAACGTTCAACGTATAACCTATTACGTATTACGTATAACTTATAACGTATAACGTATAACGTATAACGTATAACGTATAACCTATAACGTATAACGTATAATGTATAACGTATAACATGTAACGTATAGCGTATAACGTATAACGTATAACGTATTACGTATAACGTATAACGTATAACGTATAACCGTATAACGTATAACGTATAATGTATAACATGTAACGTCCAACGTATAACATATACCGTATAACGTATGACGTATAACGTATAACGTATAACGTTTAACGTATAACGTATAACGTATAACGTATAACGTATTACGTATAACGTATAACATGTAATGTATAACGTATAACGTATAATGAATAAAGTATAACGTATAACGTATAACGTATAACGTATAACGTATAACGTATAACGTATAACGTATAACGTATAGCGTATAACGTATAACGTATAATGTATAACTTATAACGTATAACGTATATCGTATAACGTATAACGTATAACGAATAACGTAAAACGTATAACGCATAACGTATAACGTATAACGTATAACGTATAACGTATAACGTATAACGTATAACGTATAACGTATAACGTATAACGTATAACGTATAACGTATAACGTATAACGTATAACGTATAACGTATAACGTATAACGTATAACGTATAACGTATAACGTATAACGTATAACGTATAACATGTAACGTATAACGTATAACGTATAACGTATAACGTATAACGTATATCGTATAACGTATAACGTATAACGTATAACGTATAACGTATAACGTATAACGTATAACCTATGACGAATAACGTATAACGTATAACGTATAACGTATAACGTATAACGTATAACGTATAACGTATAACCTATGACGTATAACGAGTAACGTATAACGTATAACGTATAACGTATAACGTATAACGTATAACGTGTAACGAAGTACGTATAAAGTATAAGGTACAACGTATAACGTATAACGTATAACGTAAAACGTATGACGCATTACATACTACGTATAACGTATAACGTTCAACGTATAACCTATGACGTATAACGTATAACGTATAACGTATAACGTATAACGTATAACGTATAAAGTATAACGTATAACCTATGACGAATAACGTATAACGTATAACGTATAACGTATAAAGTATAACGTATAACGTATAACCTATAACGTATAACGTATAACGTATATCGTATAACGTATAACGTATAACGTATAACGTATAACGTATAACGTATAACGTATAACGTATAACGTATAACGTATAACGTATAACGTATAACGTATAACGTATAACGTATAACGTATAACGCATAAGATGTAATGTATAACGTATAACGTATAATGTATAACGTATAACATGTAACGTACAACGTATAACGTATACCGTATAACGTATAACTAATAACGTATAACGTATAACGAATATCGTACAACGTATAACGCATAACGTATAACGTATAACGTATAACGTATAACGTATAACGCATAACGTATAACTTATAACGTATAACCTATGACGTATAACGTATAACGTGTAACGTATAACGTATAACGTATAACGTATAACGTATAACCTATGACGTATAACGTATAACGTATAACGTATAACGTATAACGTATAACATGTAATGTATAACGTATAACGTATAATGTATAACGTATAACATGTAACGTATAGCGTATAACGTGTAACGTATAACGTATAACGTATAACGTATAACGTATAACGTATAACGTATAACGTATAACGTATAGTGTATAACGTATAACATGTAACGTATAGCGTATAACGTGTAACGTATAACGTATAACGTATAACGTATAACGTATAACGTATAACGTATAACGTATAACGTATAACGTATAACGTATAACGTATAACGTA
The DNA here is from genome assembly GCF_051014685.1 of Ptiloglossa arizonensis. NCBI lineage: Eukaryota > Metazoa > Arthropoda > Insecta > Hymenoptera > Colletidae > Ptiloglossa > Ptiloglossa arizonensis. Next base: position 96,693 of record NW_027479169.1, on the reverse strand, counting down.
TAACGTATAACGTATAACGTATAAAGTATAACGTATAACGTATAACGTATAACGTATAACGTATTACGTATAACGTATATCGTATAACGTATAACGTATAACGAATAACGTAAAACGTATAACGTATAACGTATAACGTATAACGTGTAACGAAGAACGTATAAACAATAACGTATAACGTATATCGTATAACGTACAACTTATAACGTATAACGTACAACGTATAACGTATAACGTATAACGTATAACGAATAAGGTATAACGTATAACGTATAACGTATAACGTATAACCTATGACGTATAACGTATAACGTATAACGTATAACGTATAACGTATAACGTATAACGTATAACGTATAACGTATAACGTATAACGTATAACGTATAACGTATAACCTATGACAAATAACGAGTAACGTATAACGTATAACGTATAACGTATAACGTATAACGTATAACCTATGACAAATAACGAGTAACGTATAACGTATAACGTATAACGTATAACGTATAACGTATAACGTGTAACGAAGTACGTATAAAGTATAAGGTATAACGTATAACGTATAACGTATAACGTAAAACGTATGACGCATTACATACTACGTATAACGTATAACGTTCAACGTATAACCTATGACGTATAGCGTATAACGTATAACGTATAACGTATAACGTATAACGTATAACGTATAACGTATAACGTATAACCTATGACGAATAACGTATAACGTATAACGTATAACGTATAAAGTATAACGTATAACGTATAACCTATAACGTATAACGTATAACGTATAACGTATAACGTATAACGTATAACGTATAACGTATAACGTATAACGTATACCGTATAACGTATAACTAATAACGTATAACGTATAACGAATATCGTACAACGTATAACGCATAACGTATAACGTATAACGTATAACGTATAACATATAACGCATAACGTATAACTTATAACGTATAACCTATGACGTATAACGTATAACGTGTAACGTATAACGTATAACGTAAAACGTATAACGTATAACCTATGACGTATAACGTATAACGTATAACGTATAACGTATAACGTATAACATGTAATGTATAACGTATAACGTATAATGTATAACGTATAACATGTAACGTATAGAGTATAACGTGTAACGTATAACGTATAACGTATAACGTATAACGTATAACGTATAACGTATAACGTATAACGTATAACGTATAACGTATAACATGTAACGTATAGCGTATAACGTATAACGTATAACGTATAACGTATAGCGTATAACGTATAACGTATAACGTATAACGTATAACGTATAACGCATAACATGTAATGTATAACGTATAACGTATAATGTATAACGTATAACGTATAAGGTATAACGTACAAAGTATAACGTATAACGTATAACGTATAACGTATAACGTATAACGTATAACGTATAACGTATAACGTATAACGTATAACGTATAACGTATAACGTATAACGTATAACGTGTAACGAAGTACGTATAAAGTATAACGTATAACGTATATCGTATAACGTGTAACGAAGAACGTATAAAGAATAACGTATAACGTATATCGTATAACGTACAACTTATAACGTATAACGTACAACGTATAACGTATAACGTATAACGTATAACGTATAACGTATAACGTATAACGTATAACGTATAACGTATAACGTATAACGTATAACGTATAACGCGTAACGTATAACGCATAACGTATAACGCATAACGTATAACGCACAACGTATAACGCATAACGTATAACGCATAACGTATAACGCATAACGTATAACGTATAACGTATAACGTATAACGTATAACGTATAACGTATAACGTATAACGTATAACGTATAACGTATAACGTATAACGTATAACGTATAACGTATAACGTATAACGTATAACGTATAACGTATAACGTATAACGTGTAACGAAGTACGTATAAAGTATAACGTATAACGTATATCGTATAACGTGTAACGAAGAACGTATAAAGAATAACGTATAACGTATATCGTATAACGTACAACTTATAACGTATAACGTACAACGTATAACGTATAACGTATAACGAATAACGTATAACGTATAACGTATAACGTATAACGTATAACGTATAACGTATAACGTATAACGTATAGCGTATAACGTATAACGTATAACGTATAACGTATAACGTATAACGCATAACATGTAATGTATAACGTATAACGTATAATGTATAACGTATAACGTATAAGGTATAACGTACAAAGTATAACGTATCACGTATAACGTATTACGAATAACCTATAACGTATAACGTATAACGTAACCCCTATAACGTATAAAGTATAACGTATAACGTATATCGTATAACGTATAACGTATACCGTATATCGTAAAACGTATAACGTGTAACGTATAACGTATAACGTGTAACGATGTACGTATAAAGTATAACGTATAACGTATAACGTATAACGTATAACGTATAACGTATAACGTATAACGTATAACGTATAACGTATAACGTATAACGTATAACGTATAACGTATAACGTATAACGTATAACGTATAACGTATAACGTATAACGTATAACGTATAACGTATAACGTATAACGTATAACGTATAACGCGTAACGTATAACGCGTAACGTATAACGCATAACGTATAACGCATAACGTATAACGCATAACGTATAACGCATAACGTATAACGCATAACGTATAACGCATAACGTATAACGTATAACGTATAACGTATAACGTATAACGTATAACGTATAACGTATAACGTATAACGTATAACGTATAACGTATAACGTATAACGTATAACGTATAACGTATAACGTAAAACGTATGACGCATTACATACTACGTATAACGTATAACGTTCAACGTATAACCTATTACGTATTACGTATAACTTATAACGTATAACGTATAACGTATAACGTATAACGTATAACGTATAACGTATAACGTATAACGTATAACGTATAACGTATAACGTATAACGTATAACGTATAACGTATAACGTATAACGTATAACGTATAACGTATAACGTATAACGTATAACGTATAACGTATAACGTATAACGCGTAACGTATAACGCATAACGTATAACGCATAACGTATAACGCATAACGTATAACGCATAACGTATAACGCATAACGTATAACGCATAACGTATAGCGTATAACGTATAACGTATAACGTATTACGTATAACGTATAACGTATAACGTATATCGTATAACGTATAACGTATAATGTATAACATGTAACGTCCAACGTATAACGTATACCGTATAACGTATGACGTATAACGTATAACGTATAACGTATAACGTTTAACGTATAACGTATAACGTATAACGTATAACGTATAACGTATAACGTATAACGTATAACATGTAATGTATAACGTATAACGTATAATGAATAAAGTATAACGTATAACGTATAACGTATAACGTATAACGTATAACGTATAACCTACGACGTATAACGTCTATCGTATAACGTATAATGTATAACGTATAACGTATAACGTATAACGAATAACGTATAACGTATATCGTATAACGTACAACTTATAACGTATAACGTACAACGTGTAACGTATAACGTATAACGTATAACGTATAACGTATAACGTATAAAGTATAACGTATAACGTATAACGTATAACGTATGACGTATAACGTATAACGTATAACCTACGACGTATAACGTATAACTTATAACGTGTAACGTATAACGTATAGCGTACAACGTATAACGTATCACGTATAACATATAACGTATAACGTATAACGTGTAACGAAGAACGTATAACGTATAACGTATAACGTATAACGTATAACGTATAAAGTGTAACGAAGTACGTATAACGAATAACGTATAACGTATATCGTATAACGTACAACTTATAACGTATAACGTACAACGTATAACGTATAACGTATAACGTATAACGTATAACATATAACGTATAACGTATAACGTATAACGTATAACGTATAACGTATAACGTATAACGTATAACGTATAACGTATAAAGTATAACGTATAACGTATAACCTATAACGTATAACGTATAACGTATAACGTACAAAGTATAACGTATCACGTATAACGTATTACGAATAACCTATAACGTATAACGTATAACGTAACCCCTATAACGTATAAAGTATAACGTATAACGTATATCGTATAACGTATAACGTATACCGTATATCGTAAAACGTATAACGTATAACGTATAACGTATAACGTGTAACGATGTACGTATAAAGTATAACGTATAACGTATAACGTATAACGTATAACTAATAACGTATAACGTATAACGCATAACGTATAACGTATAACGTATAACGTATAACGTATAACGTATAACGTACAACGTATATCGTATAACTAATAACGTATAACGTATAACGCATAACGTATAACGTATAATGTATAACGTATAACGTATAACGTATAACGTATAACGTATAACGTATAACGTATAACGTATAACGTACAACGTATAACGTATGACGTATAACGTATAACGTATAACGTATGACGTATAACGTATAACGTAAAACGTATAACGTATAACGTATAACGTATAACGTATAACGTATAACGTATAACGTATAACGTATAACGTATAACGTATAACGTATAACGTAAAACGTATAACGTATAACGTATAACGTATAACGTATAACGAATAACGTATAACGTATATCGTATAACGTATAACGTATAACGTACAACTTATAATGTATAACGTACAACGTATAACGTATAACGTATAACGCATAACGTATAACGTATAACGTATAAAGTATAACGTATAACGTATAACGTATAACGTATAACCTATAACGTATAACGTATATCGTATAACGTATAACGTATAACGTATAACGTATAACGTATAACGTATAACGTATAACCTATGACGAATAACGTATAACGTATAACGTATAACGTATAACGTATAACGTATAACGTATAACCTATGACGTATAACGTGTAACGTATAACGTATAACGTATAACGTATAACGTATAACGTATAACGTGTAACGAAGTACGTATAAAGTATAACGTATAACGTATATCGTATAACGTATAACGTATAACGTATAACGTATAACGTATAACGTAAAACGTATGACGCATTACATACTACGTATAACGTATAACGTTCAACGTATAACCTATGACGTATAACGTATGACGTATAACGTATAACGTATAATGTATAACATGTAACGTCCAACGTATAACATATACCGTATAACGTATGACTAATAACGTATAACGTATAACGTATAACGTATAACGTATAACGTATAACGTACAACGTATAACGTATGACGTATAACGTATAACGTATAACGTATGACCTATAACGTATAACGTATAACGTATAACGTATAACGTATAACGTATAACGTATAACGTATAACGTCTATCGTATAACGTATAATGTATAACGTATAACGTATAACGTATAACGAATAACGTATAACGTATATCGTATAACGTAAAACTTATAACGTATAACGTACAACGTATAACGTATAACGTATAACGTATAACGTATAACGTATAACGTATAACGTATAACGTATAACGTATAACGTATAACGTATAACGTATAACGTATAACGTATAACGTATAACGTATAACGTATAACGTATAACGTATAACGTATAACGTATAACGTATAACGTATAACGCATAACGTATAACGCATAACGTATAACGCATAACGTATAACGCATAACGTATAACGCATAACGTATAACGCATAACGTATAACGCATAACGTATAACGTATAACGTATAACGTATAACGTATAACGTATAACGTATAACGTATAACGTATAACGTATAACGTATAACGTATAACGTAAAACGTATGACGTATTACATACTACGTATAACGTATAACGTTCAACGTATAACCTATTACGTATTACGTATAACTTATAACGTATAACGTATAACGTATAACGTATAACCTATAACGTATAACGTATAATGTATAACGTATAACATGTAACGTATAGCGTATAACGTATAACGTATAACGTATTACGTATAACGTATAACGTATAACGTATATCGTATAACGTATAACGTATAATGTATAACATGTAACGTCCAACGTATAACATATACCGTATAACGTATGACTAATAACGTATAACGTATAACGTTTAACGTATAACGTATAACGTATAACGTATAACGTATTACGTATAACGTATAACATGTAATGTATAACGTATAACGTATAATGAATAAAGTATAACGTATAACGTATAACGTATAACGTATAACGTATAACGTATAACGTATAACGTATAACGCATAACGTATAACGTATAACGTATAACGTATAACGTATAACGTATAACGTATAACGTATAACGTATAACGTATAACGAATAACGTAAAACGTATAACGCATAATGTATAACGTATAACGTATAACGTATAACGTATAACGTAAAACGTATGACGCATTACATACTACGTATAACGTATAACGTTCAACGTATAACCTATTACGTATTACGTATAACTTATAACGTATAACGTATAACGTATAACGTATAACGTATAACCTATAACGTATAACGTATAATGTATAACGTATAACATGTAACGTATAGCGTATAACGTATAACGTATAACGTATTACGTATAACGTATAACGTATAACGTATATCGTATAACGTATAACGTATAATGTATAACATGTAACGTCCAGCGTATAACATATACCGTATAACGTATGACGTATAACGTATAACGTATAACGTTTAACGTATAACGTATAACGTATAACGTATAACGTATTACGTATAACGTATAACATGTAATGTATAACGTATAACGTATAATGAATAAAGTATAACGTATAACGTATAACGTATAACGTATAACGTATAACGTATAACGTATAACGTATAACGTATAGCGTATAACGTATAACGTATAACGTATAACTTATAACGTATAACGTATATCGTATAACGTATAACGTATAACGAATAACGTAAAACGTATAACGCATAACGTATAACGTATAACGTATAACGTATAACGTATAACGTATAACGTATAACGTATAGCGTATAACGTACAACGTATAACGTATTACGTATAACGTATAACGTATAACGTATATCGTATAACGTATAACGTATAATGTATAACATGTAACGTCCAACGTATAACATATACCGTATAACGTATGACGTATAACGTATAACGTATAACGTTTAACGTATAACGTATAACGTATAACGTATAACGTATTACGTATTACGTATAACTTATAACGTATAACGTATAACGTATAACGTATAACCTATAACGTATAACGTATAATGTATAACGTATAACATGTAACGTATAGCGTATAACGTATAACGTATAACGTATTACGTATAACGTATAACGTATAACGTATATCGTATAACGTATAACGTATAATGTATAACATGTAACGTCCAACGTATAACATATACCGTATAACGTATGACGTATAACGTATAACGTATAACGTTTAACGTATAACGTATAACGTATAACGTATAACGTATTACGTATAACGTATAACATGTAATGTATAACGTATAACGTATAATGAATAAAGTATAACGTATAACGTATAACGTATAACGTATAACGTATAACGTATAACGTATAACGTATAACGTATAGCGTATAACGTATAACGTATAACGTATAACTTATAACGTATAACGTATAACGTATATCGTATAACGTATAACGTATAATGTATAACATGTAACGTCCAGCGTATAACATATACCGTATAACGTATGACTAATAACGTATAACGTATAACGTTTAACGTATAACGTATAACGTATAACGTATAACGTATAACGTATAACGTATAACGCATAACGTATAACGCATAACGTATAACGCATAACGTATAACGCATAACGTATAACGCATAACGTATAACGCATAACGTATAACGCATAACGTATAACGTATAACCTATAACGTATAACGTATAATGTATAACGTATAACATGTAACGTATAGCGTATAACGTATAACGTATAACGTATAACGTATAACGTATAACGTATAACGTATAACGTATAACGTATAGCGTATAACGTATAACGTATAACGTATAACGTATAACGTAAAACGTATGACGTATTACATACTACGTATAACGTATAACGTTCAACGTATAACCTATTACGTATTACGTATAACTTATAACGTATAACGTATAACGTATAACGTATAACCTATAACGTATAACGTATAACGTATAACGTATAACATGTAACGTATAGCGTATAACGTATAACGTATAACGTATTACGTATAACGTATAACGTATAACGTATATCGTATAACGTATAACGTATAATGTATAACATGTAACGTCCAACGTATAACATATACCGTATAACGTATGACTAATAACGTATAACGTATAACGTTTAACGTATAACGTATAACGTATAACGTATAACGTATTACGTATAACGTATAACATGTAATGTATAACGTATAACGTATAATGAATAAAGTATAACGTATAACGTATAACGTATAACGTATAACGTATAACGTATAACGTATAACGTATAACGCATAACGTATAACGTATAACGTATAACGTATAACGTATAACGTATAACGTATAACGTATAACGTATAACGTATAACGTATAACGTATAACGTATAACGAATAACGTAAAACGTATAACGCATAATGTATAACGTATAACGTATAACGTATAACGTATAACGTAAAACGTATGACGCATTACATACTACGTATAACGTATAACGTTCAACGTATAACCTATTACGTATTACGTATAACTTATAACGTATAACGTATAACGTATAACGTATAACGTATAACCTATAACGTATAACGTATAATGTATAACGTATAACATGTAACGTATAGCGTATAACGTATAACGTATAACGTATTACGTATAACGTATAACGTATAACGTATATCGTATAACGTATAACGTATAATGTATAACATGTAACGTCCAGCGTATAACATATACCGTATAACGTATGACGTATAACGTATAACGTATAACGTTTAACGTATAACGTATAACGTATAACGTATAACGTATTACGTATAACGTATAACATGTAATGTATAACGTATAACGTATAATGAATAAAGTATAACGTATAACGTATAACGTATAACGTATAACGTATAACGTATAACGTATAACGTATAACGTATAGCGTATAACGTATAACGTATAACGTATAACTTATAACGTATAACGTATATCGTATAACGTATAACGTATAACGAATAACGTAAAACGTATAACGCATAACGTATAACGTATAACGTATAACGTATAACGTATAACGTATAACGTATAACGTATAGCGTATAACGTACAACGTATAACGTATTACGTATAACGTATAACGTATAACGTATATCGTATAACGTATAACGTATAATGTATAACATGTAACGTCCAACGTATAACATATACCGTATAACGTATGACGTATAACGTATAACGTATAACGTTTAACGTATAACGTATAACGTATAACGTATAACGTATTACGTATTACGTATAACTTATAACGTATAACGTATAACGTATAACGTATAACCTATAACGTATAACGTATAATGTATAACGTATAACATGTAACGTATAGCGTATAACGTATAACGTATAACGTATTACGTATAACGTATAACGTATAACGTATATCGTATAACGTATAACGTATAATGTATAACATGTAACGTCCAACGTATAACATATACCGTATAACGTATGACGTATAACGTATAACGTATAACGTTTAACGTATAACGTATAACGTATAACGTATAACGTATTACGTATAACGTATAACATGTAATGTATAACGTATAACGTATAATGAATAAAGTATAACGTATAACGTATAACGTATAACGTATAACGTATAACGTATAACGTATAACGTATAACGTATAACGTATAGCGTATAACGTATAACGTATAACGTATAACTTATAACGTATAACGTATAACGTATATCGTATAACGTATAACGTATAATGTATAACATGTAACGTCCAGCGTATAACATATACCGTATAACGTATGACTAATAACGTATAACGTATAACGTTTAACGTATAACGTATAACGTATAACGTATAACGTATTACGTATAACGTATAACATGTAATGTATAACGTATAACGTATAATGAATAAAGTATAACGTATAACGTATAACGTATAACGTATAACGTATAACGTATAACGTATAACGTATAACGCATAACGTATAACGTATAACGTATAACGTATAACGTATAACGTATAACGTATAACGTATAACGTATAACGTATAACGTATAACGTATAACGAATAACGTAAAACGTATAACGCATAATGTATAACGTATAACGTATAACGTATAACGTATAACGTAAAACGTATGACGCATTACATACTACGTATAACGTATAACGTTCAACGTATAACCTATTACGTATTACGTATAACTTATAACGTATAACGTATAACGTATAACGTATAACGTATAACCTATAACGTATAACGTATAATGTATAACGTATAACATGTAACGTATAGCGTATAACGTATAACGTATAACGTATTACGTATAACGTATAACGTATAACGTATAACCGTATAACGTATAACGTATAATGTATAACATGTAACGTCCAACGTATAACATATACCGTATAACGTATGACGTATAACGTATAACGTATAACGTTTAACGTATAACGTATAACGTATAACGTATAACGTATTACGTATAACGTATAACATGTAATGTATAACGTATAACGTATAATGAATAAAGTATAACGTATAACGTATAACGTATAACGTATAACGTATAACGTATAACGTATAACGTATAACGTATAGCGTATAACGTATAACGTATAATGTATAACTTATAACGTATAACGTATATCGTATAACGTATAACGTATAACGAATAACGTAAAACGTATAACGCATAACGTATAACGTATAACGTATAACGTATAACGTATAACGTATAACGTATAACGTATAACGTATAACGTATAACGTATAACGTATAACGTATAACGTATAACGTATAACGTATAACGTATAACGTATAACGTATAACGTATAACGTATAACGTATAACGTATAACGTATAACGTATAACATGTAACGTATAACGTATAACGTATAACGTATAACGTATAACGTATATCGTATAACGTATAACGTATAACGTATAACGTATAACGTATAACGTATAACGTATAACCTATGACGAATAACGTATAACGTATAACGTATAACGTATAACGTATAACGTATAACGTATAACGTATAACCTATGACGTATAACGAGTAACGTATAACGTATAACGTATAACGTATAACGTATAACGTATAACGTGTAACGAAGTACGTATAAAGTATAAGGTACAACGTATAACGTATAACGTATAACGTAAAACGTATGACGCATTACATACTACGTATAACGTATAACGTTCAACGTATAACCTATGACGTATAACGTATAACGTATAACGTATAACGTATAACGTATAACGTATAAAGTATAACGTATAACCTATGACGAATAACGTATAACGTATAACGTATAACGTATAAAGTATAACGTATAACGTATAACCTATAACGTATAACGTATAACGTATATCGTATAACGTATAACGTATAACGTATAACGTATAACGTATAACGTATAACGTATAACGTATAACGTATAACGTATAACGTATAACGTATAACGTATAACGTATAACGTATAACGTATAACGCATAAGATGTAATGTATAACGTATAACGTATAATGTATAACGTATAACATGTAACGTACAACGTATAACGTATACCGTATAACGTATAACTAATAACGTATAACGTATAACGAATATCGTACAACGTATAACGCATAACGTATAACGTATAACGTATAACGTATAACGTATAACGCATAACGTATAACTTATAACGTATAACCTATGACGTATAACGTATAACGTGTAACGTATAACGTATAACGTATAACGTATAACGTATAACCTATGACGTATAACGTATAACGTATAACGTATAACGTATAACGTATAACATGTAATGTATAACGTATAACGTATAATGTATAACGTATAACATGTAACGTATAGCGTATAACGTGTAACGTATAACGTATAACGTATAACGTATAACGTATAACGTATAACGTATAACGTATAACGTATAGTGTATAACGTATAACATGTAACGTATAGCGTATAACGTGTAACGTATAACGTATAACGTATAACGTATAACGTATAACGTATAACGTATAACGTATAACGTATAACGTATAACGTATAACGTATAACGTATAACGTATAACGTATAACGTATAAAGTATAACGTATAACGTATAACGTATAACGTATAACGTATTACGTATAACGTATATCGTATAACGTATAACGTATAACGAATAACGTAAAACGTATAACGTATAACGTATAACGTATAACGTGTAACGAAGAACGTATAAACAATAACGTATAACGTATATCGTATAACGTACAACTTATAACGTATAACGTACAACGTATAACGTATAACGTATAACGTATAACGAATAAGGTATAACGTATAACGTATAACGTATAACGTATAACCTATGACGTATAACGTATAACGTATAACGTATAACGTATAACGTATAACGTATAACGTATAACGTATAACGTATAACGTATAACGTATAACGTATAACGTATAACCTATGACAAATAACGAGTAACGTATAACGTATAACGTATAACGTATAACGTATAACGTATAACCTATGACAAATAACGAGTAACGTATAACGTATAACGTATAACGTATAACGTATAACGTATAACGTGTAACGAAGTACGTATAAAGTATAAGGTATAACGTATAACGTATAACGTATAACGTAAAACGTATGACGCATTACATACTACGTATAACGTATAACGTTCAACGTATAACCTATGACGTATAGCGTATAACGTATAACGTATAACGTATAACGTATAACGTATAACGTATAACGTATAACGTATAACCTATGACGAATAACGTATAACGTATAACGTATAACGTATAAAGTATAACGTATAACGTATAACCTATAACGTATAACGTATAACGTATAACGTATAACGTATAACGTATAACGTATAACGTATAACGTAAAACGTATGACGCATTACATACTACGTATAACGTATAACGTTCAACGTATAACCTATTACGTATTACGTATAACTTATAACGTATAACGTATAACGTATAACGTATAACGTATAACCTATAACGTATAACGTATAATGTATAACGTATAACATGTAACGTATAGCGTATAACGTATAACGTATAACGTATTACGTATAACGTATAACGTATAACGTATATCGTATAACGTATAACGTATAATGTATAACATGTAACGTCCAGCGTATAACATATACCGTATAACGTATGACGTATAACGTATAACGTATAACGTTTAACGTATAACGTATAACGTATAACGTATAACGTATTACGTATAACGTATAACATGTAATGTATAACGTATAACGTATAATGAATAAAGTATAACGTATAACGTATAACGTATAACGTATAACGTATAACGTATAACGTATAACGTATAACGTATAGCGTATAACGTATAACGTATAACGTATAACTTATAACGTATAACGTATATCGTATAACGTATAACGTATAACGAATAACGTAAAACGTATAACGCATAACGTATAACGCATAACGTATAACGTATAACGTATAACGTATAACGTATAACGTATAACGTATAACGTATAGCGTATAACGTACAACGTATAACGTATTACGTATAACGTATAACGTATAACGTATATCGTATAACGTATAACGTATAATGTATAACATGTAACGTCCAACGTATAACATATACCGTATAACGTATGACGTATAACGTATAACGTATAACGTTTAACGTATAACGTATAACGTATAACGTATAACGTATTACGTATTACGTATAACTTATAACGTATAACGTATAACGTATAACGTATAACCTATAACGTATAACGTATAATGTATAACGTATAACATGTAACGTATAGCGTATAACGTATAACGTATAACGTATTACGTATAACGTATAACGTATAACGTATATCGTATAACGTATAACGTATAATGTATAACATGTAACGTCCAACGTATAACATATACCGTATAACGTATGACGTATAACGTATAACGTATAACGTTTAACGTATAACGTATAACGTATAACGTATAACGTATTACGTATAACGTATAACATGTAATGTATAACGTATAACGTATAATGAATAAAGTATAACGTATAACGTATAACGTATAACGTATAACGTATAACGTATAACGTATAACGTATAACGTATAACGTATAGCGTATAACGTATAACGTATAACGTATAACTTATAACGTATAACGTATAACGTATATCGTATAACGTATAACGTATAATGTATAACATGTAACGTCCAGCGTATAACATATACCGTATAACGTATGACTAATAACGTATAACGTATAACGTTTAACGTATAACGTATAACGTATAACGTATAACGTATTACGTATAACGTATAACATGTAATGTATAACGTATAACGTATAATGAATAAAGTATAACGTATAACGTATAACGTATAACGTATAACGTATAACGTATAACGTATAACGTATAACGCATAACGTATAACGTATAACGTATAACGTATAACGTATAACGTATAACGTATAACGTATAACGTATAACGTATAACGTATAACGTATAACGAATAACGTAAAACGTATAACGCATAATGTATAACGTATAACGTATAACGTATAACGTATAACGTAAAACGTATGACGCATTACATACTACGTATAACGTATAACGTTCAACGTATAACCTATTACGTATTACGTATAACTTATAACGTATAACGTATAACGTATAACGTATAACGTATAACCTATAACGTATAACGTATAATGTATAACGTATAACATGTAACGTATAGCGTATAACGTATAACGTATAACGTATTACGTATAACGTATAACGTATAACGTATAACCGTATAACGTATAACGTATAATGTATAACATGTAACGTCCAACGTATAACATATACCGTATAACGTATGACGTATAACGTATAACGTATAACGTTTAACGTATAACGTATAACGTATAACGTATAACGTATTACGTATAACGTATAACATGTAATGTATAACGTATAACGTATAATGAATAAAGTATAACGTATAACGTATAACGTATAACGTATAACGTATAACGTATAACGTATAACGTATAACGTATAGCGTATAACGTATAACGTATAATGTATAACTTATAACGTATAACGTATATCGTATAACGTATAACGTATAACGAATAACGTAAAACGTATAACGCATAACGTATAACGTATAACGTATAACGTATAACGTATAACGTATAACGTATAACGTATAACGTATAACGTATAACGTATAACGTATAACGTATAACGTATAACGTATAACGTATAACGTATAACGTATAACGTATAACGTATAACGTATAACGTATAACGTATAACGTATAACATGTAACGTATAACGTATAACGTATAACGTATAACGTATAACGTATATCGTATAACGTATAACGTATAACGTATAACGTATAACGTATAACGTATAACGTATAACCTATGACGAATAACGTATAACGTATAACGTATAACGTATAACGTATAACGTATAACGTATAACGTATAACCTATGACGTATAACGAGTAACGTATAACGTATAACGTATAACGTATAACGTATAACGTATAACGTGTAACGAAGTACGTATAAAGTATAAGGTACAACGTATAACGTATAACGTATAACGTAAAACGTATGACGCATTACATACTACGTATAACGTATAACGTTCAACGTATAACCTATGACGTATAACGTATAACGTATAACGTATAACGTATAACGTATAACGTATAAAGTATAACGTATAACCTATGACGAATAACGTATAACGTATAACGTATAACGTATAAAGTATAACGTATAACGTATAACCTATAACGTATAACGTATAACGTATATCGTATAACGTATAACGTATAACGTATAACGTATAACGTATAACGTATAACGTATAACGTATAACGTATAACGTATAACGTATAACGTATAACGTATAACGTATAACGTATAACGTATAACGCATAAGATGTAATGTATAACGTATAACGTATAATGTATAACGTATAACATGTAACGTACAACGTATAACGTATACCGTATAACGTATAACTAATAACGTATAACGTATAACGAATATCGTACAACGTATAACGCATAACGTATAACGTATAACGTATAACGTATAACGTATAACGCATAACGTATAACTTATAACGTATAACCTATGACGTATAACGTATAACGTGTAACGTATAACGTATAACGTATAACGTATAACGTATAACCTATGACGTATAACGTATAACGTATAACGTATAACGTATAACGTATAACATGTAATGTATAACGTATAACGTATAATGTATAACGTATAACATGTAACGTATAGCGTATAACGTGTAACGTATAACGTATAACGTATAACGTATAACGTATAACGTATAACGTATAACGTATAACGTATAGTGTATAACGTATAACATGTAACGTATAGCGTATAACGTGTAACGTATAACGTATAACGTATAACGTATAACGTATAACGTATAACGTATAACGTATAACGTATAACGTATAACGTATAACGTATAACGTATAACGTATAACGTATAACGTATAAAGTATAACGTATAACGTATAACGTATAACGTATAACGTATTACGTATAACGTATATCGTATAACGTATAACGTATAACGAATAACGTAAAACGTATAACGTATAACGTATAACGTATAACGTGTAACGAAGAACGTATAAACAATAACGTATAACGTATATCGTATAACGTACAACTTATAACGTATAACGTACAACGTATAACGTATAACGTATAACGTATAACGAATAAGGTATAACGTATAACGTATAACGTATAACGTATAACCTATGACGTATAACGTATAACGTATAACGTATAACGTATAACGTATAACGTATAACGTATAACGTATAACGTATAACGTATAACGTATAACGTATAACGTATAACCTATGACAAATAACGAGTAACGTATAACGTATAACGTATAACGTATAACGTATAACGTATAACCTATGACAAATAACGAGTAACGTATAACGTATAACGTATAACGTATAACGTATAACGTATAACGTGTAACGAAGTACGTATAAAGTATAAGGTATAACGTATAACGTATAACGTATAACGTAAAACGTATGACGCATTACATACTACGTATAACGTATAACGTTCAACGTATAACCTATGACGTATAGCGTATAACGTATAACGTATAACGTATAACGTATAACGTATAACGTATAACGTATAACGTATAACCTATGACGAATAACGTATAACGTATAACGTATAACGTATAAAGTATAACGTATAACGTATAACCTATAACGTATAACGTATAACGTATAACGTATAACGTATAACGTATAACGTATAACGTATAACGTATAACGTATAACGTATAACGTATAACGTATAACGTATAACGTATAACGTATAACGTATAACGTATAACGTATAACGTATAACGTATAACGTATAACGTATAACGTATAACGCATAAGATGTAATGTATAACGTATAACGTATAATGTATAACGTATAACATGTAACGTACAACGTATAACGTATACCGTATAACGTATAACTAATAACGTATAACGTATAACGAATATCGTACAACGTATAACGCATAACGTATAACGTATAACGTATAACGTATAACATATAACGCATAACGTATAACTTATAACGTATAACCTATGACGTATAACGTATAACGTGTAACGTATAACGTATAACGTAAAACGTATAACGTATAACCTATGACGTATAACGTATAACGTATAACGTATAACGTATAACGTATAACATGTAATGTATAACGTATAACGTATAATGTATAACGTATAACATGTAACGTATAGAGTATAACGTGTAACGTATAACGTATAACGTATAACGTATAACGTATAACGTATAACGTATAACGTATAACGTATAGTGTATAACGTATAACATGTAACGTATAGCGTATAACGTGTAACGCATAACGTATAACGTATAACGTATAACGTATAACGTATAACGTATAACGTATAACGTATAACGTATTACGTATTACGTATAACTTATAACGTATAACGTATAACGTATAACGTATAACCTATAACGTATAACGTATAATGTATAACGTATAACATGTAACGTATAGCGTATAACGTATAACGTATAACGTATTACGTATAACGTATAACGTATAACGTATATCGTATAACGTATAACGTATAATGTATAACATGTAACGTCCAACGTATAACATATACCGTATAACGTATGACGTATAACGTATAACGTATAACGTTTAACGTATAACGTATAACGTATAACGTATAACGTATTACGTATAACGTATAACATGTAATGTATAACGTATAACGTATAATGAATAAAGTATAACGTATAACGTATAACGTATAACGTATAACGTATAACGTATAACGTATAACGTATAACGTATAACGTATAACGTATAGCGTATAACGTATAACGTATAACGTATAACTTATAACGTATAACGTATAACGTATATCGTATAACGTATAACGTATAATGTATAACATGTAACGTCCAGCGTATAACATATACCGTATAACGTATGACTAATAACGTATAACGTATAACGTTTAACGTATAACGTATAACGTATAACGTATAACGTATTACGTATAACGTATAACATGTAATGTATAACGTATAACGTATAATGAATAAAGTATAACGTATAACGTATAACGTATAACGTATAACGTATAACGTATAACGTATAACGTATAACGCATAACGTATAACGTATAACGTATAACGTATAACGTATAACGTATAACGTATAACGTATAACGTATAACGTATAACGTATAACGTATAACGTATAACGTATAACGTATAACGTATAACGTATAACGTATAACGTATAACGTATAACGTATAACGTATAATGTATAACGTATAACATGTAACGTATAGAGTATAACGTGTAACGTATAACGTATAACGTATAACGTATAACGTATAACGTATAACGTATAACGTATAACGTATAGTGTATAACGTATAACATGTAACGTATAGCGTATAACGTGTAACGCATAACGTATAACGTATAACGTATAACGAATAACGTAAAACGTATAACGCATAATGTATAACGTATAACGTATAACGTATAACGTATAACGTAAAACGTATGACGCATTACATACTACGTATAACGTATAACGTTCAACGTATAACCTATTACGTATTACGTATAACTTATAACGTATAACGTATAACGTATAACGTATAACGTATAACCTATAACGTATAACGTATAATGTATAACGTATAACATGTAACGTATAGCGTATAACGTATAACGTATAACGTATTACGTATAACGTATAACGTATAACGTATAACCGTATAACGTATAACGTATAATGTATAACATGTAACGTCCAACGTATAACATATACCGTATAACGTATGACGTATAACGTATAACGTATAACGTTTAACGTATAACGTATAACGTATAACGTATAACGTATTACGTATAACGTATAACATGTAATGTATAACGTATAACGTATAATGAATAAAGTATAACGTATAACGTATAACGTATAACGTATAACGTATAACGTATAACGTATAACGTATAACGTATAGCGTATAACGTATAACGTATAATGTATAACTTATAACGTATAACGTATATCGTATAACGTATAACGTATAACGAATAACGTAAAACGTATAACGCATAACGTATAACGTATAACGTATAACGTATAACGTATAACGTATAACGTATAACGTATAACGTATAACGTATAACGTATAACGTATAACGTATAACGTATAACGTATAACGTATAACGTATAACGTATAACGTATAACGTATAACGTATAACGTATAACGTATAACGTATAACATGTAACGTATAACGTATAACGTATAACGTATAACGTATAACGTATATCGTATAACGTATAACGTATAACGTATAACGTATAACGTATAACGTATAACGTATAACCTATGACGAATAACGTATAACGTATAACGTATAACGTATAACGTATAACGTATAACGTATAACGTATAACCTATGACGTATAACGAGTAACGTATAACGTATAACGTATAACGTATAACGTATAACGTATAACGTGTAACGAAGTACGTATAAAGTATAAGGTACAACGTATAACGTATAACGTATAACGTAAAACGTATGACGCATTACATACTACGTATAACGTATAACGTTCAACGTATAACCTATGACGTATAACGTATAACGTATAACGTATAACGTATAACGTATAACGTATAAAGTATAACGTATAACCTATGACGAATAACGTATAACGTATAACGTATAACGTATAAAGTATAACGTATAACGTATAACCTATAACGTATAACGTATAACGTATATCGTATAACGTATAACGTATAACGTATAACGTATAACGTATAACGTATAACGTATAACGTATAACGTATAACGTATAACGTATAACGTATAACGTATAACGTATAACGTATAACGTATAACGCATAAGATGTAATGTATAACGTATAACGTATAATGTATAACGTATAACATGTAACGTACAACGTATAACGTATACCGTATAACGTATAACTAATAACGTATAACGTATAACGAATATCGTACAACGTATAACGCATAACGTATAACGTATAACGTATAACGTATAACGTATAACGCATAACGTATAACTTATAACGTATAACCTATGACGTATAACGTATAACGTGTAACGTATAACGTATAACGTATAACGTATAACGTATAACCTATGACGTATAACGTATAACGTATAACGTATAACGTATAACGTATAACATGTAATGTATAACGTATAACGTATAATGTATAACGTATAACATGTAACGTATAGCGTATAACGTGTAACGTATAACGTATAACGTATAACGTATAACGTATAACGTATAACGTATAACGTATAACGTATAGTGTATAACGTATAACATGTAACGTATAGCGTATAACGTGTAACGTATAACGTATAACGTATAACGTATAACGTATAACGTATAACGTATAACGTATAACGTATAACGTATAACGTATAACGTATAACGTATAACGTATAACGTATAACGTATAAAGTATAACGTATAACGTATAACGTATAACGTATAACGTATTACGTATAACGTATATCGTATAACGTATAACGTATAACGAATAACGTAAAACGTATAACGTATAACGTATAACGTATAACGTGTAACGAAGAACGTATAAACAATAACGTATAACGTATATCGTATAACGTACAACTTATAACGTATAACGTACAACGTATAACGTATAACGTATAACGTATAACGAATAAGGTATAACGTATAACGTATAACGTATAACGTATAACCTATGACGTATAACGTATAACGTATAACGTATAACGTATAACGTATAACGTATAACGTATAACGTATAACGTATAACGTATAACGTATAACGTATAACGTATAACGTATAACCTATGACAAATAACGAGTAACGTATAACGTATAACGTATAACGTATAACGTATAACGTATAACCTATGACAAATAACGAGTAACGTATAACGTATAACGTATAACGTATAACGTATAACGTATAACGTGTAACGAAGTACGTATAAAGTATAAGGTATAACGTATAACGTATAACGTATAACGTAAAACGTATGACGCATTACATACTACGTATAACGTATAACGTTCAACGTATAACCTATGACGTATAGCGTATAACGTATAACGTATAACGTATAACGTATAACGTATAACGTATAACGTATAACGTATAACCTATGACGAATAACGTATAACGTATAACGTATAACGTATAAAGTATAACGTATAACGTATAACCTATAACGTATAACGTATAACGTATAACGTATAACGTATAACGTATAACGTATAACGTATAACGTATAACGTATAACGTATAACGTATAACGTATAACGTATAACGTATAACGTATAACGTATAACGTATAACGTATAACGTATAACGTATAACGTATAACGTATAACGTATAACGCATAAGATGTAATGTATAACGTATAACGTATAATGTATAACGTATAACATGTAACGTACAACGTATAACGTATACCGTATAACGTATAACTAATAACGTATAACGTATAACGAATATCGTACAACGTATAACGCATAACGTATAACGTATAACGTATAACGTATAACATATAACGCATAACGTATAACTTATAACGTATAACCTATGACGTATAACGTATAACGTGTAACGTATAACGTATAACGTAAAACGTATAACGTATAACCTATGACGTATAACGTATAACGCATAACGTATAACTTATAACGTATAACCTATGACGTATAACGTATAACGTGTAACGTATAACGTATAACGTAAAACGTATAACGTATAACCTATGACGTATAACGTATAACGTATAACGTATAACGTATAACGTATAACATGTAATGTATAACGTATAACGTATAATGTATAACGTATAACATGTAACGTATAGAGTATAACGTATAACGTATAACGTTTAACGTATAACGTATAACGTATAACGTATAACGTATAACGTATAACGTATAACGTATAACGTATAACGTATAACGTATAAAGTATAACGTATAACGTATAACGTATAACGTATAACGTATTACGTATAACGTATATCGTATAACGTATAACGTATAACGAATAACGTAAAACGTATAACGTATAACGTATAACGTATAACGTGTAACGAAGAACGTATAAACAATAACGTATAACGTATATCGTATAACGTACAACTTATAACGTATAACGTACAACGTATAACGTATAACGTATAACGTATAACGAATAAGGTATAACGTATAACGTATAACGTATAACGTATAACCTATGACGTATAACGTATAACGTATAACGTATAACGTATAACGTATAACGTATAACGTATAACCTTTGACGTATAACGTGTAACGTATAACGTATAACGTATAACGTATAACGTATAACGTATAAAGTATAACGTATAACGTATAACGTATAACGTATAACGTATAACGTATAACGTATAACCTATGACGAATAACGTATAACTTATAACGTGTAACGTATAACGTATAGCGTACAACGTATAACGTATCACGTATAACATATAACGTATAACGTATAACGTGTAACGAAGAACGTATAACGTATAACGTATAACGTATAACGTATAACGTATAACGTGTAACGAAGTACGTATAACGAATAACGTATAACGTATATCGTATAACGTACAACTTATAACGTATAACGTACAACGTATAACGTATAACGTATAACGTATAACGTATAACGTATAACGTATAACGTATAACGTATAATGTATAACGTATAACGTATAACGTATAACGTATAACGTATAAAGTATAACGTATAACGTATAACGTATAACGTATAACTAATAACGTATAACGTATAACGCATAACGTATAACGTATAACGTATAACGTATAACGTATAACGTATAACGTACAACGTATATCGTATAACTAATAACCTATAACGTATAACGCATAACGTATAACGTATAATGTATAACGTATAACGTATAACGTATAACGTATAACGTATAACGTATAACGTATAACGTATAACGTATAACGTATAACGTATAACGTACAACGTATAACGTATGACGTATAACGTATAACGTATAACGTATGACGTATAACGTATGACGTATAACGTATAACGTATAACGTATAACGTATAACGTATAACGTATAACGTATGACGTATAACGTATGACGTATAACGTATAACGTATAACGTATAACGTATAACGTATAACGTATAACGTATAACGTATAACGTATAACGTATAACGTATAACGTATAACGTATAACGTATAAAGTATAACGTATAACGTATAACGTATAACGTATAACGTATTACGTATAACGTATATCGTATAACGTATAACGTATAACGAATAACGTAAAACGTATAACGTATAACGTATAACGTATAACGTGTAACGAAGAACGTATAAACAATAACGTATAACGTATATCGTATAACGTACAACTTATAACGTATAACGTACAACGTATAACGTATAACGTATAACGTATAACGAATAAGGTATAACGTATAACGTATAACGTATAACGTATAACCTATGACGTATAACGTATAACGTATAACGTATAACGTATAACGTATAACGTATAACGTATAACCTTTGACGTATAACGTGTAACGTATAACGTATAACGTATAACGTATAACGTATAACGTATAAAGTATAACGTATAACGTATAACGTATAACGTATAACGTATAACGTATAACGTATAACCTATGACGAATAACGTATAACTTATAACGTGTAACGTATAACGTATAGCGTACAACGTATAACGTATCACGTATAACATATAACGTATAACGTATAACGTGTAACGAAGAACGTATAACGTATAACGTATAACGTATAACGTATAACGTATAACGTGTAACGAAGTACGTATAACGAATAACGTATAACGTATATCGTATAACGTACAACTTATAACGTATAACGTACAACGTATAACGTATAACGTATAACGTATAACGTATAACGTATAACGTATAACGTATAACGTATAATGTATAACGTATAACGTATAACGTATAACGTATAACGTATAAAGTATAACGTATAACGTATAACGTATAACGTATAACTAATAACGTATAACGTATAACGCATAACGTATAACGTATAACGTATAACGTATAACGTATAACGTATAACGTACAACGTATATCGTATAACTAATAACCTATAACGTATAACGCATAACGTATAACGTATAATGTATAACGTATAACGTATAACGTATAACGTATAACGTATAACGTATAACGTATAACGTATAACGTATAACGTATAACGTATAACGTATAACGTACAACGTATAACGTATGACGTATAACGTATAACGTATAACGTATGACGTATAACGTATGACGTATAACGTATAACGTATAACGTATAACGTATAACGTATAACGTATAACGTATGACGTATAACGTATGACGTATAACGTATAACGTATAACGTATAACGTATAACGTATAACGTATAACGTATAACGTATAACGTATAACGTATAACGTATAACGTATAACGTATAACGTATAACGTATAACGTATAACGTATAACGTATAACGTATAACGTATAACGTATAACGTATAACGTATAACGAATAACGTGTAACGTATATCGTATAACGTATAACGTATAACGTACAACTTATAATGTATAACGTACAACGTATAACGTATAACGTATAACGCATAACGTATAACGTATAACGTATAACCTACGACGTATAACGTATAACGTATAACGTATAACGTATATCGTATAACGTATAACGTATAACGTATAACGTATAACATGTAACGTACAACGTATAACGTACGACGTATAACGTATAGCGTATAACGTATGACGTATAACGTATAACGTATAACGTATAACGTATAACCTATGACGAATAACGTATAACGTATAACGTATAACGTATAACGTATAACGTATAACGTATAACCTATGACGTATAACGTGTAACGTATATCGTATAACGTATAACGTATAACGTATAACGTATAACGTGTAACGTATAACGTATAAAGTATAACGTATAACGTATAACGTATAACGTATAGCGTATAACGTATAACGTATATCGTATAACGTATAACGTATAACGTATAACGTATAACGTATAACGTATAACGTATAACCTATGACGAATAACGTATAACGTATAACGTATAACGTATAACGTATAACGTATAACGTATAACCTATGACGTATAACGTGTAACGTATAACGTATAACGTATAACGTATAACGTATAACGTATAACGTGTAACGAAGTACGTATAAAGTATAACGTATAACGTATATCGTATAACGTATAACGTATAACGTATAACGTATAACGTATAACGTAAAACGTATGAAGCATTACATACTACGTATAACGTATAACGTTCAACGTATAACCTATGACGTATAACGTATGACGTATAACGTATAACGTATAACGTATGACGTATAACGTATAACGTATAACGTATAACGTATAACGTATAACGTATAACGTATAACGTATAACGTATGACGCATTACATACTACGTATAACGTATAACGTTCAACGTATAACCTATGACGTATAACGTATGACGTATAACGTATAACGTATAACGTATGACGTATAACGTATAACGTATAACGTATAACGTATAACGTATAACGTATAACGTATAACGTATAACGTATAACGTATAACGTATAACGTATAACGTATAACGTATAACGTATAACGTATAACGTATAACGTATAACGTATAACGTATAACGTATAACGTATAACGTATAACGTGTAACGAAGTACGTATAAAGTATAACGTATAACGTATATCGTATAACGTATAAAGTATAACGTATAACGTATAACGTATAACGTATAACGTATTACGTATAACGTATATCGTATAACGTATAACGTATAACGAATAACGTAAAACGTATAACGTATAACGTATAACGTATAACGTGTAACGAAGAACGTATAACGTATAACGTATAACGTATTACGTATAACGTATATCGTATAACGTATAACGTATAACGTATAACGTATAACGTATAACGTATAACGTATAACGTATAACGTATAACGTATAACGTATAACGTATAACGTATAACGTATAACGTATAACGTATAACGTATAACGAATAACGTGTAACGTATATCGTATAACGTATAACGTATAACGTACAACTTATAATGTATAACGTACAACGTATAACGTATAACGTATAACGCATAACGTATAACGTATAACGTATAACCTACGACGTATAACGTATAACGTATAACGTATAACGTATATCGTATAACGTATAACGTATAACGTATAACATGTAACGTACAACGTATAACGTACGACGTATAACGTATAACGTATAACGTATGACGTATAACGTATAACGTATAACGTATAACGTATAACGTATAACGTGTAACGTATATCGTATAACGTATAACGTATAACGTATAACGTACAACGTATATCGTATAACTAATAACGTATAACGTATAACGTATAACGTATAACGTATAACGTATAACGAATAACGTGTAACGTATATCGTATAACGTATAACGTATAACGTATAACGTATAACGTATAACGTATAACCTATGACGTATAACGTGTAACGTATAACGTATAACGTATAACGTATAACGTATAACGTGTAACGAAGAACGTATAAAGAATAACGTATAACGTATATGGTAGAACGTACAACTTATAACTTATAACGTACAACGTATAACGTATAACGCATAACGTATAACGTATAACGTATAACGTATAACGCATAACGTATAACGTATAACGTATAACCTATGACGTATAACGTATAACGTATAACGTATAACGTATAACGTATAACGTATAACGTATAACGTATAACGTATAAGGTATAACGTATAACGTATAACGTATAACGTATAACGAATAACGTAAAACGTATGACGCATTACATACTACGTATAACGTATAACGTTCAACGTATAACCTATGACGTATAACGTATAACGTATAACGTATAACGTACAACGTATATCGTATAACTAATAACGTATAACGTATAACGTATAACGTATAACGTATAACGTATAACGAATAACGTGTAACGTATATCGTATAACGTATAACGTATAACGTATAACGTATAACGTATAACGTATAACCTATGACGTATAACGTGTAACGTATAACGTATAACGTATAACGTATAACGTATAACGTGTAACGAAGAACGTATAAAGAATAACGTATAACGTATATGGTAGAACGTACAACTTATAACTTATAACGTACAACGTATAACGTATAACGCATAACGTATAACGTATAACGTATAACGTATAACGCATAACGTATAACGTATAACGTATAACCTATGACGTATAACGTATAACGTATAACGTATAACGTATAACGTATAACGTATAACGTATAACGTATAACGTATAAGGTATAACGTATAACGTATAACGTATAACGTATAACGAATAACGTAAAACGTATGACGCATTACATACTACGTATAACGTATAACGTTCAACGTATAACCTATGACGTATAACGTATAACTTATAACGTATAACGTATAACGTATAACGTATAACCTATAACGTATAACGTATAACGTATATCGTATAGCGTACAACTTATAACGTATAATGTACAACGTATAACGTATAACGTATAACGTATAACGTATAACGTATAACGTATAACGTATAAAGTATATCGTATAACGTACAACTTATAACGTATAACGTACAACGTATAACGTATAACGTATAACGTATAACGTATAACGTATAACGTATAACGTATAACGTATAACGTATAACGTATAACGTATAACTTATAACGTATAACGTATAACGTATAACGTATAACGTATAACGTATAACGTATAACGTATAACGTATAACGTATAACGTATAACGTATAACGTATAACGTATAACGTATAACGTATAACGTATAACGTATAACGTATAACGTATAACGTATAACGTATAACGTATAACGTATAACGTATAACGTATAACGTACAACGTATAACGAATAACGTAAAACGTATAACGTATAACGTATAACGTATAACGTATAACGTATAACGCATAACGTATAACGTATAACGTATAACGCATAACATGTAATGTATAACGTATAACGTATAATGTATAACGTATAACGTATAACGTATAACGTACAAAGTATAACGTATCACGTGTAACGTATTACGAATAACCTATAACGTATAACGTATAACGTAACCCCTATAACGTATAAAGTATAACGTATAACGTATATCGTATAACGTATAACGTATATCGTATAACGTATAACGTATATCGTATATCGTAAAACGTATAACGTATAACGTTTAACGTATAACGTGTAACGAAGTACGTATAACGAATAACGTATAACGTATATCGTATAACGTACAACTTATAACGTATAACGTACAACGTATAACGTATAACGTATAACGTATAACGTATAACGTATAACGTATAACGTATAACGTATAACGTATAACGTATAACGTATAACGTATAACGTACAAAGTATAACGTATAACGTATAACGTATAACGTATAACGTATAACGTATAACGTATAACGTATAACGTATAACGTATAACGTATAACGTATAACGTATAACGTATAACGTATAACGTATAACGTATAACGTATAACGTACAACGTATAACGAATAACGTAAAACGTATAACGTATAACGTATAACGTATAACGTATAACGTATAACGTATAACGTATAACCTATGACGTATAACGTGTAACGTATAACGTATAACGTATAACGTATAACGTATAACGTGTAACGAAGAACGTACAAAGAATATCGTATAACGTATATGGTATAACGTACAACTTATAACGTATAACGTACAACGTATAACGTATAACGCATAACGTATAACGTATAACGTATAACGTATAACGCATAACGTATAACGTATAACGTATAACCTATGACGTATAACGTATAAGGTATAACGTATAACGTATAACGTATAACGTATAACGTATAACGTATAACCTATAACGTATAACGTATAACGTATAACGTATAACGTATAACGTATAACGTATAACGTATAACGTATAACGTATAACGTATAACGTATAACGTATAACGTATAACGTATAACGTATAACGCATAACGTATAACGCATAACGTATAACGCATAACGTATAACGTATAACGTATAACGTATAACGTATAACGTATAACGTATAACGTATAACGTATAACGTATAACGTATAACGTATAACGTATAACGTATAACGTATAACGTATAACGTATAACGTATAACGTATAACGTATAACGTATAACGTATACCGTATAACGTATAACGTATAACGTATAACGTATAATGTATAACGTATAACGTATAACGTATAACGTATAACGTATAACGTATAACGTATAACGTATAACGTATAACGTATAACGTATAACGTATAACGTATAACGTATAACGTATAACGTATAACGTATAACGTATAACGTATAACGTATAACGTATAACGTATAACGTATAACGTATAACGTATATCGTATAACGTATAACGTATAACGTATAACGTATAACGTATAACGTATAACGTATAACGTATAACGTATAACGTATAACGTATAACGTGTAACGAAGTACGTATAACGAATAACGTATAACGTATATCGTATAACGTACAACTTATAACGTATAACGTACAACGTATAACGTATAACGTATTACGTATAAC
This sequence comes from Ptiloglossa arizonensis, assembly GCF_051014685.1. NCBI lineage: Eukaryota > Metazoa > Arthropoda > Insecta > Hymenoptera > Colletidae > Ptiloglossa > Ptiloglossa arizonensis. The sequence goes on along the minus strand of NW_027479169.1, from coordinate 65,781 downwards.
GTATAACGTATGACGTATAACGTATAACGTTTAACGTATAACTTATAACGTATAAAGTATAACGTATAACGTATAACGTATAACGTATAACGTATAACGTATAACGTATAACGTATAACGTATAACGTATACGAAGAACGTATAAAGAATAACGTATAACGTATATGGTATAACGTACAACTTATAACGTATAACGTACAACGTATAACGTATAACGTATAACGTATAACGTATAACGTATAACGTATAACGTATAACGTATAACGTATAACGTATAACGTATAACGTATAACGTATAACGTATAACGTATAACGTATAACGTACAAAGTATAACGTATCACGTGTAACGTATTACGAATAACCTATAACGTATAACGTATAACGTAACCCCTATAACGTATAAAGTATAACGTATAACGTATATCGTATAACGTATAACGTATATCGTATATCGTAAAACGTATAACGTATAACGTATAACGTATAACGTATAACGTATAACGTATAACGTATAACGTATAACGTATAACGTATACGAAGAACGTATAAAGAATAACGTATAACGTATATGGTATAACGTACAACTTATAACGTATAACGTACAACGTATAACGTATAACGTATAACGTATAACGTATAACGTATAACGTATAACGTATAACGTATATCGTATAACGTACAACTTATAACGTATAACGTACAACGTATAACGTATAACGTATTACGTATAACGTATAACGTATGACGTATAACGTATAACGTTTAACGTATAACGTATAACGTATAAAGTATAACGCATAACGTATAACGTATAACGTATAACGTATAACGTATAACGTATAACGTATACGAAGAACGTATAAAGAATAACGTATAACGTATATGGTATAACGTACAACTTATAACGTATAACGTACAACGTACAACGAATAACGTATAACGTATATCGTATAACGTACAACTTATAACGTATAACGTAGAACGTATAACGTACAACGTATAACGTAAAAAGTATAACGTATAACGTATAACGTATAACGTATAACGTATAACGTATAACGTATAACGTATAACGTATAACGTATAACGTATAACGTATAACGTATAACGTATAACGTATAACGTATAACATATAACGTATAGCGTATAACGTATAACGTATAACGTATAACGTATAACGTATAACGTATAACGTATATCGTATAACGTACAACGTATAACGTATACCGTATAACGTATAACTAATAACGTATAACGTATAACGAATATCGTACAACGTATAACGCATAACGTATAACGTATAACGTATAACGTATAACGCATAACGTATAACGTATAACGTATAACGTATAACGTATAACGTATAACGTATAACGTATAACGTATAACGTATAACGTATAACGTATAACGTATAACGTATAACGTATAACGTATAACGTATAACGAATAACGTATAACGTATAACGTATAACGTATAACGTATAACGTATAACGTGTAACGAAGTACGTATAACGAATAACGTATAACGTATAGCGTATAACGTATAACGCATAACGTATAATGTATAACGTATAACGCATAACGTGTAACGTATAACGTATAACGTATAACGCATAACGTATAACGTATAACGTATAACCTATGACGTATAACGCATAACGTATAACGTATAACGTATAACGTATAACGTATAACGTATAACGTATAACGTATAACGTATAACGTATAACGTATAACGTATAACGTATATCGTATAACGTATAACGTATAACGTATAACGTATAACGTATAACGTATAACGTATAACGTATAACGTATATCGTATAACGTACAACTTATAACGTATAACGTATAACGTATAACGTATAACGTGTAACGAAGTACGTATAACGAATAACGTATAACGTATATCGTATAACGTACAACTTATAACGTATAACGTACAACGTATAACGTATAACGTATAACGTATAACGTATAACGTATGACGTATAACGTATAACGTTTAACGTATCACGTATAACGTATAAAGTATAACGTATAACGTATAACGTATAACGTATAACGTATAACGTATAACGTATAACGCATAACGTATAACGCATAACGTATAACGCATAACGTATAACGCATAACGTATAACGCATAACGTATAACGTATAACGTATAACGTATAACGTATAACGTATAACGTATAACGTATAACGTATAACGTATAACGTATAACGTATAACGTATAACGTATAACGTATAACGTATAACGTATAACGTATAACGTATAACGTATAACGTATAACGTATAACGTATATCGTATAACGTACAACTTATAACGTATAATGTACAACGTATAACGTATAACGTATAACGTATAACGTATAACGTATAACGTTTAACGTATAACGTATAACGTATAGCGTATAACGTATAACGCATAACGTATAATGTATAACGTATAACCTATGACGTATAACGTATAACGTATAACGTATAACGTATAACGTATAACGTATAACGTATAACCTATGACGTATAACGTGTAACGTATAACGTATAACGTATAACGTATAACGTATAACGTGTAACGAAGATCGTATAAAGAATAACGTATAACGTATATGGTATAACGTACAACTTATAACGTATAACGTACAACGTATAACGCATAACGCATAACGTATAACGTATAACGTATAACGTATAACGTATAACGCATAACGTATAACGTATAACGTATAACCTATGACGTATAACGTATAACGTATAACGTATAACGTATAACGTATAACGTATAACGTATAACGTGTAACGTATAACGTATAACGTATAACGTATAACGTATAACGTATAACGTATAACGTATAACGTATAACGAATAACGTAAAACGTATGACGCATTACATACTACGTATAACGTATAACGTTCAACGTATAACCTATGACGTATAACGTATAACTTATAACGTATAACGTATAACGTATAACGTATAACGTATAACCTATAACGTATAACGTATAACGTATATCGTATAACGTACAACTTATAACGTATAATGTACAACGTATAACGTATAACGTATAACGTATAACGTATAACGTATAACGTTTAACGTATAACGTATAACGTATAGCGTATAACGTATAATGCATAACGTATAATGTATAACGTATAACGCATAACGTATAACGTATAACGTATAACGTATAACGCATAACGTATAACGTATAACGTATAACCTATGACGTATAACGCATAACGTATAACGTATAACGTATAACGTATAACGTATAACGTATAACGTATAACGTATAACGTATAACGTATAACGTATAACGTATAACGTATATCGTATAGCGTATAACGTATAACGTATAACGTATAACGTATAACGTATAACGTATAACGTATAACGTATAACGTATAACGTATAACGTATAACGTATAACGTATAACGTATAACGTATAACGTATAACGTATAACGTATAACGTGTAACGAAGAACGTATAACGAATAACGTATAACGTATATCGTATAACGTACAACTTATAACGTATAACGTACAACGTATAACGTATAACGTGTTACGTATAACGTATAACGTATGACGTATAACGTATAACGTTTAACGTATAACGTATAACGTATAAAGTATAACGTATAACGTATAACGTATAACGTATAACGTATAACGTATAACGTATAACGTATACGAAGAACGTATAAAGAATAACGTATAACGTATATCGTATAACGTACAACTTATAACGTATAACGTACAACGTATAACGTATAACGTATAACGTATAACGTATAACGTATAACGTATAGCGTATAACGTATAACGTATAACGTATAACGTATAACGTATAACGTATAACGTATAACGTACAAAGTATAACGTATCACGTGTAACGTATTACGAATAACCTATAACGTATAACGTATAACGTAACCCCTATAACGTATAAAGTATAACGTATAACGTATATCGTATAACGTATAACGTATATCGTATATCGTAAAACGTATAACGTATAATGTATAACGTATAACGTATATCGTATAACGTACAACTTATAACGTATAACGTACAACGTATAACGTATAACGTATAACGTATAACGCATAACGTATAATGTATAACGTATAACCTATGACGTATAACGTATAACGTATAACGTATAACGTATAACGTATAACGTATAACGTATAACCTACGACGTATAACGTGTAACGTATAACGTATAACGTATAACGTATAACGTATAACGTGTAACGAAGAACGTATAAAGAATAACGTATAACGTATATGGTATAACGTACAACTTATAACGTATAACGTACAACGTATAACGCATAACGCATAACGTATAACGTATAACGTATAACGTATAACGTATAACGCATAACGTATAACGTATAACGTATAACCTATGACGTATAACGTATAACGTATAACGTATAACGTATAACGTATAACGTATAACGTATAACGTATAACGTATAACGTATAACGTATAACGTATAACGTATAACGTATAACGTATAACGTATAACGTATAACGAATAACGTAAAACGTATGACGCATTACATACTACGTATAACGTATAACGTTCAACGTATAACCTATGACGTATAACGTATAACTTATAACGTATAACGTATAACGTATAACGTATAACGTATAACGTATAACGTATAACGTATAACCTATAACGTATAACGTATAACGTATATCGTATAACGTACAACTTATAACGTATAATTTACAACGTATAACGTATAACGTATAACGTATAACGTATAACGTATGACGTTTAACGTATAACGTATAACGTATAGCGTATAACGTATAACGCATAACGTATAATGTATAACGTATAACGCATAACGTATAACGTATAACGTATAACGTATAACGCATAACGTATAACGTATAACGTATAACCTATGACGTATAACGCATAACGTATAACGTATAACGTATAACGTATAACGTATAACGTATAACGTATGACGTATAACGTATAACGTTTAACGTATAACGTATAACGTATAAAGTATAACGTATAACATATAACGTATAACGTATAACGTATAACGTATAACGTATAACGTATACGAAGAACGTATAAAGAATAACGTATAACGTATATCGTATAACGTACAACTTATAACGTATAACGTACAACGTATAACGTATAACGTATAACGTATAACGTATAACGTATAACGTATAACGTATAACGTATAACGTATAACGTATAACGTATAACGTATAACGTATAACGTATAACGTATAACGTATAACGTATAACGTATAACGTACAAAGTATAACGTATCACGTGTAACGTATTACGAATAACCTATAACGTATAACGTATAACGTAACCCCTATAACGTATAAAGTATAACGTATAACGTATATCGTATAACGTATAACGTATATCGTATATCGTAAAACGTATAACGTATAACGTATAACGTATAACGTGTAACGAAGTACGTACAACGAATAACGTATAACGTATATCGTATAACGTACAACTTATAACGTATAACGTAGAACGTATAACGTACAACGTATAACGTATAAAGTATAACGTATAACGTATAACGTATAACGTATAACGTATAACGTACAACTTATAACGTATAACGTACAACGTATAACGTATAACGTATAACGTATAACGTATAACGTATAACGTATAGCGTATAACGTATAACGTATAACGTATAACGTATAACGTATAACGTATAACGTATAACGTACAAAGTATAACGTATCACGTGTAACGTATTACGAATAACCTATAACGTATAACGTATAACGTAACCCCTATAACGTATAAAGTATAACGTATAACGTATATCGTATAACGTATAACGTATATCGTATATCGTAAAACGTATAACGTATAACGTATAACGTATAACGTATATCGTATAACGTACAACTTATAACGTATAACGTACAACGTATAACGTATAACGTATAACGTATAACGCATAACGTATAATGTATAACGTATAACCTATGACGTATAACGTATAACGTATAACGTATAACGTATAACGTATAACGTATAACGTATAACCTACGACGTATAACGTGTAACGTATAACGTATAACGTATAACGTATAACGTATAACGTGTAACGAAGAACGTATAAAGAATAACGTATAACGTATATGGTATAACGTACAACTTATAACGTATAACGTACAACGTATAACGCATAACGCATAACGTATAACGTATAACGTATAACGTATAACGTATAACGCATAACGTATAACGTATAACGTATAACCTATGACGTATAACGTATAACGTATAACGTATAACGTATAACGTATAACGTATAACGTATAACGTATAACGTATAACGTATAACGTATAACGTATAACGTATAACGTATAACGTATAACGTATAACGTATAACGTATAACGAATAACGTAAAACGTATGACGCATTACATACTACGTATAACGTATAACGTTCAACGTATAACCTATGACGTATAACGTATAACTTATAACGTATAACGTATAACGTATAACGTATAACGTATAACGTATAACGTATAACGTATAACCTATAACGTATAACGTATAACGTATATCGTATAACGTACAACTTATAACGTATAATTTACAACGTATAACGTATAACGTATAACGTATAACGTATAACGTATGACGTTTAACGTATAACGTATAACGTATAGCGTATAACGTATAACGCATAACGTATAATGTATAACGTATAACGCATAACGTATAACGTATAACGTATAACGTATAACGCATAACGTATAACGTATAACGTATAACCTATGACGTATAACGCATAACGTATAACGTATAACGTATAACGTATAACGTATAACGTATAACGTATGACGTATAACGTATAACGTTTAACGTATAACGTATAACGTATAAAGTATAACGTATAACATATAACGTATAACGTATAACGTATAACGTATAACGTATAACGTATACGAAGAACGTATAAAGAATAACGTATAACGTATATCGTATAACGTACAACTTATAACGTATAACGTACAACGTATAACGTATAACGTATAACGTATAACGTATAACGTATAACGTATAACGTATAACGTATAACGTATAACGTATAACGTATAACGTATAACGTATAACGTATAACGTATAACGTATAACGTATTACGTATAACGTACAAAGTATAACGTATCACGTGTAACGTATTACGAATAACCTATAACGTATAACGTATAACGTAACCCCTATAACGTATAAAGTATAACGTATAACGTATATCGTATAACGTATAACGTATATCGTATATCGTAAAACGTATAACGTATAACGTATAACGTATAACGTGTAACGAAGTACGTACAACGAATAACGTATAACGTATATCGTATAACGTACAACTTATAACGTATAACGTAGAACGTATAACGTACAACGTATAACGTATAAAGTATAACGTATAACGTATAACGTATAACGTATAACGTATAACGTATAAAGTATAACGTATAACGTATAACCTATAACGTATAACGTATAACGTATATCGTATAACGTACAACTTATAACGTATAATGTACAACGTATAACGTATAACGTATATCGTAAAACGTATAACGTATAACGTATAACGTATAACGTGTAACGAAGTACGTACAACGAATAACGTATAACGTATATCGTATAACGTACAACTTATAACGTATAACGTATATCGTATAACGTACAACTTATAACGTATAACGTAGAACGTATAACGTACAACGTATAACGTATAAAGTATAACCTATGACGTATAACGTATAACTTATAACGTATAACGTATAACGTATAACGTATAACGTATAACCTATAACGTATAACGTATAACGTATATCGTATAACGTACAACTTATAACGTATAATGTACAACGTATAACGTATAACGTATAACGTATAACGTATAACGTATAACGTTTAACGTATAACGTATAACGTATAGCGTATAACGTATAATGCATAACGTATAATGTATAACGTATAACGCATAACGTATAACGTATAACGTATAACGTATAACGCATAACGTATAACGTATAACGTATAACCTATGACGTATAACGCATAACGTATAACGTATAACGTATAACGTATAACGTATAACGTATAACGTATAACGTATAACGTATAACGTATAACGTATAACGTATAACGTATATCGTATAGCGTATAACGTATAACGTATAACGTATAACGTATAACGTATAACGTATAACGTATAACGTATAACGTATAACGTATAACGTATAACGTATAACGTATAACGTATAACGTATAACGTATAACGTATAACGTGTAACGAAGTACGTATAACGAATAACGTATAACGTATATCGTATAACGTACAACTTATAACGTATAACGTACAACGTATAACGTATAACGTGTTACGTATAACGTATAACGTATGACGTATAACGTATAACGTTTAACGTATAACGTATAACGTATAAAGTATAACGTATAACGTATAACGTATAACGTATAACGTATAACGTATAACGTATAACGTATAACGTATACGAAGAACGTATAAAGAATAACGTATAACGTATATCGTATAACGTACAACTTATAACGTATAACGTACAACGTATAACGTATAACGTATAACGTATAACGTATAACGTATAACGTATAGCGTATAACGTATAACGTATAACGTATAACGTATAACGTATAACGTATAACGTATAACGTACAAAGTATAACGTATCACGTGTAACGTATTACGAATAACCTATAACGTATAACGTATAACGTAACCCCTATAACGTATAAAGTATAACGTATAACGTATATCGTATAACGTATAACGTATATCGTATATCGTAAAACGTATAACGTATAACGTATAACGTATAACGTATATCGTATAACGTACAACTTATAACGTATAACGTACAACGTATAACGTATAACGTATAACGTATAACGCATAACGTATAATGTATAACGTATAACCTATGACGTATAACGTATAACGTATAACGTATAACGTATAACGTATAACGTATAACGTATAACCTACGACGTATAACGTGTAACGTATAACGTATAACGTATAACGTATAACGTATAACGTGTAACGAAGAACGTATAAAGAATAACGTATAACGTATATGGTATAACGTACAACTTATAACGTATAACGTACAACGTATAACGCATAACGCATAACGTATAACGTATAACGTATAACGTATAACGTATAACGCATAACGTATAACGTATAACGTATAACCTATGACGTATAACGTATAACGTATAACGTATAACGTATAACGTATAACGTATAACGTATAACGTATAACGTATACGAAGAACGTATAAAGAATAACGTATAACGTATATCGTATAACGTACAACTTATAACGTATAACGTACAACGTATAACGTATAACGTATAACGTATAACGTATAACGTATAACGTATAACGTATAACGTATAACGTATAACGTATAACGTATAACGTATAACGTATAACGTATAACGTATAACGTATAACGTATAACGTATAACGTACAAAGTATAACGTATCACGTGTAACGTATTACGAATAACCTATAACGTATAACGTATAACGTAACCCCTATAACGTATAAAGTATAACGTATAACGTATATCGTATAACGTATAACGTATATCGTATATCGTAAAACGTATAACGTATAACGTATAACGTATAACGTGTAACGAAGTACGTACAACGAATAACGTATAACGTATATCGTATAACGTACAACTTATAACGTATAACGTAGAACGTATTACGTATAACGTATAACGCATAACGTATAACGTATAACGTATAACCTATGACGTATAACGTATAACGTATAACGTATAACGTGTAACGAAGAACGTATAAAGAATAACGTATAACGTATATGGTATAACGTACAACTTATAACGTATAACGTACAACGTATAACGCATAACGCATAACGTATAACGTATAACGTATAACGTATAACGTATAACGCATAACGTATAACGTATAACGTATAACCTATGACGTATAACGTATAACGTATAACGTATAACGTATAACGTATAACGTATAACGTATAACGTATACGAAGAACGTATAAAGAATAACGTATAACGTATATCGTATAACGTACAACTTATAACGTATAACGTACAACGTATAACGTATAACGTATAACGTATAACGTACAACTTATAACGTATAACGTACAACGTATAACGCATAACGCATAACGTATAACGTATAACGTATAACGTATAACGTATATCGTATAACGTACAACTTATAACGTATAACGTACAACGTATAACGTATAACGTATAACGTATAACGTATAACGTATAACGTATAGCGTATAACGTATAACGTATAACGTATAACGTATAACGTATAACGTATAACGTATAACGTACAAAGTATAACGTATCACGTGTAACGTATTACGAATAACCTATAACGTATAACGTATAACGTAACCCCTATAACGTATAAAGTATAACGTATAACGTATATCGTATAACGTATAACGTATATCGTATATCGTAAAACGTATAACGTATAACGTATAACGTATAACGTATATCGTATAACGTACAACTTATAACGTATAACGTACAACGTATAACGTATAACGTATAACGTATAACGCATAACGTATAATGTATAACGTATAACCTATGACGTATAACGTATAACGTATAACGTATAACGTATAACGTATAACGTATAACGTATAACCTACGACGTATAACGTGTAACGTATAACGTATAACGTATAACGTATAACGTATAACGTGTAACGAAGAACGTATAAAGAATAACGTATAACGTATATGGTATAACGTACAACTTATAACGTATAACGTACAACGTATAACGCATAACGCATAACGTATAACGTATAACGTATAACGTATAACGTATAACGCATAACGTATAACGTATAACGTATAACCTATGACGTATAACGTATAACGTATAACGTATAACGTATAACGTATAACGTATAACGTATAACGTATAACGTATAACGTATACGAAGAACGTATAAAGAATAACGTATAACGTATATCGTATAACGTACAACTTATAACGTATAACGTACAACGTATAACGTATAACGTATAACGTATAACGTATAACGTATAACGTATAACGTATAACGTATAACGTATAACGTATAACGTATAACGTATAACGTATAACGTATAACGTATAACGTATAACGTATAACGTACAAAGTATAACGTATCACGTGTAACGTATTACGAATAACCTATAACGTATAACGTATAACGTAACCCCTATAACGTATAAAGTATAACGTATAACGTATATCGTATAACGTATAACGTATATCGTATATCGTAAAACGTATAACGTATAACGTATAACGTATAACGTGTAACGAAGTACGTACAACGAATAACGTATAACGTATATCGTATAACGTACAACTTATAACGTATAACGTAGAACGTATAACGTACAACGTATAACGTATAAAGTATAACGTATAACGTATAACGTATAACGTATAACGTATAACGTATAAAGTATAACGTATAACGTATAACGTATAACGTATAACGTATAACGTATAACGTATAACGTATAACGTATAACGTATAACGTATAACGTATAACGTATAACGTATAACGTATAACGTATAACGTATAACGTATAACGTATAACATATAACGTATAGCGTATAACGTATAACGTATAACGTATAACGTATAACGTATAACGTATAACGTATATCGTATAACGTACAACGTATAACGTATACCGTATAACGTATAACTAATAACGTATAACGTATAACGAATATCGTACAACGTATAACGCATAACGTATAACGTATAACGTATAACGTATAACGCATAACGTATAACGTATAACGTATAACGTATAACGTATAACGTATAACGTATAACGTATAACGTATAACGTATAACGTATAACGTATAACGTATAACGTATAACGTATAACGTATAACGTATAACGTATAACGTATAACGTATAACGTATAACGAATAACGTATAACGTATAACGTATAACGTATAACGTATAACGTATAACGTGTAACGAAGTACGTATAACGAATAACGTATAACGTATATCGTATAACGTACAACTTATAACGTATAACGTACAACGTATAACGTATAACGTATAACGTATAACGTATAACGTATAAAGTATAACGTATAACGTATAACGTATAACGTATAACGTATAACGTATAACGTATAACGTATAACGCATAACGTATAACGCATAACGTATAACGCATAACGTATAACGCATAACGTATAACGTATAACGTATAACGTATAACGTATAACGTATAACGTATAACGTATAACGTATAAGGTATAACGTATAAAGTATAACGTATAACGTATAACGTATAACGTATAACGTATAACGTATAAAGTATAACGTATAACGTATAACGTATAACGTATAACGTATAACGTATAACGTATAACGTATAACGTATAACGTATAACGTATAACGTATAACGTATAACGTATGACGCATAACATGTAATGTATAACGTATAACGTATAATGTATAACGTATAACGTATAACGTATAACGTATAACGTATAACGTATAACGTATAACGCATAACATGTAATGTATAACGTATAACGTATAACGTATAACGTATAACGTATATCGTATAACGTACAACGTATAACGTATAACGTATAACGTATAACGTATAACGTATAACGTATAACGTATAACATATAACGTATAACGTATAACGTATAACGTATAACGTATAACGTATAACGTATAACGTATAACGTATAACGTATAACGTATAACGTATAACGTATAACGTATAACATATAACGTATAGCGTATAACGTATAACGTATAACGTATAACGTATAACGTATAACGTATAACGTATATCGTATAACGTACAACGTATAACGTATACCGTATAACGTATAACTAATAACGTATAACGTATAACGAATATCGTACAACGTATAACGCATAACGTATAACGTATAACGTATAACGTATAACGCATAACGTATAACGTATAACGTATAACGTATAACGTATAACGTATAACGTATAACGTATAACGTATAACGTATAACGTATAACGTATAACGTATAACGTATAACGTATAACGTATAACGTATAACGTATAACGTATAACGTATAACGTATAACGAATAACGTATAACGTATAACGTATAACGTATAACGTATAACGTATAACGTGTAACGAAGTACGTATAACGAATAACGTATAACGTATATCGTATAACGTACAACTTATAACGTATAACGTACAACGTATAACGTATAACGTATAACGTATAACGTATAACGTATAAAGTATAACGTATAACGTATATCGTATAACGTACAACGTATAACGTATACCGTATAACGTATAACGCATAACGTATAACGTATAACGTATAACGTATAACGCATAACGTATAACGTATAACGTATAACGTATAACGTATAACGTATAACGTATAACGTATAACGTATAACGTATAACGTATAACGTATAACGTATAACGTATAACGTATAACGTATAACGTATAACGTATAACGTATAACGTATAACGTATAACGTATAACGAATAACGTATAACGTATAACGTATAACGTATAACGTATAACGTATAACGTGTAACGAAGTACGTATAACGAATAACGTATAACGTATATCGTATAACGTACAACTTATAACGTATAACGTACAACGTATAACGTATAACGTATAACGTATAACGTATAACGTATAAAGTATAACGTATAACGTATAACGTATAACGTATAACGTATAACGTATAACGTATAACGTATAACGTATAACGTATAACGTATAACGTATAACGTATAACGTTTAACGTATAACGTATAACGTATAGCGTATAACGTATAACGCATAACGTATAATGTATAACGTATAACCTATGACGTATAACGTATAACGTATAACGTATAACGTATAACCTATGACGTATAACGCATAACGTATAACGTATAACGTATAACGTATAACGTATAACGTATAACGTATAACGTATAACGTATAACGTATAACGTATAACGTATAACGTATAACGTTTAACGTATAACGTATAACGTATAACGTATAACGTATAACGTATAACGTATAACGTATAACGTATAACGTATAACGTATAACGTATAACGTATAACGTATAACGTATAACGTATAACGTATAACGTATAACGTATAACGTATAACGTATAACGTATAACGTATAACGTATACGAAGAACGTATAAAGAATAACGTATAACGTATAACGCATAACGTATAACGCATAACGTATAACGCATAACGTATAACGCATAACGTATAACGTATAACGTATAACGTATAACGTATAACGTATAACGTATAACGTATAACGAATAACGTAAAACGTATGACGCATTACATACTACGTACAACGTATAACGTTCAACGTATAACCTATGACGTATAACGTATAACTTATAACGTATAACGTATAACGTATAACGTATAACGTATAACCTATAACGTATAACGTATAACGTATATCGTATAACGTACAACTTATAACGTATAATGTACAACGTATAACGTATAACGTATAACGTATAACGTATAACGTATAACGTATAACGTTTAACGTATAACGTATAACGTATAGCGTATAACGTATAACGCATAACGTATAATGTATAACGTATACCGCATAACGTATAACGTATAACGTATAACGTATAACGCATAACGTATAACGTATAACGTATAACCTATGACGTATAACGCATAACGTATAACGTATAACGTATAACGTATAACGTATAACGTATAACGTATAACGTATAACGTATAACGTATAACGTATAACGTATAACGTATAACGTATAACGTATAACGTATAACGTATAACGTATAACGTATAACGTATAACGTATAACGTATAACGTATAACGTATAACGTATAACGTATAACGTATAACGTATAACGTATAACGTATAACGTATAACGTATAACGTATAACGTATAACGTATAACGTATAACGTATAACGTATAACGTATAACGTATAACGTATAACGTATAACGTGTAACGAATAACCTATAACGTATAACGTATAACGTAACCCCTATAACGTATAAAGTATAACGTATAACGTATATCGTATAACGTATAACGTATATCGTATATCGTAAAACGTATAACGTATAACGTATAACGTATAACGTGTAACGAAGTACGTATAACGAATAACGTATAACGTATATCGTATAACGTACAACTTATAACGTATAACGTACAACGTATAACGTACAACGTATAACGTATAACGTATAACGTATAACGTATAACGTATAACGTATAACGTATAACGTATAAAGTATAACGTATAACGTATAACGTATAACGTATAACGTATAACGTATAACGTATAACGTATAACGTATAACGTATAACGTATAACGTATAACGTATAACGTATAACGTATAACATATAACGCATAACGTATAACGTATAACGTATAACATATAACGTATAGCGTATAACGTATAACGTATATCGTATATCGTAAAACGTATATCGTATATCGTAAAACGTATAACGTATAACGTATAACGTATAACGTGTAACGAAGTACGTATAACGAATAACGTATAACGTATATCGTATAACGTACAACTTATAACGTATAACGTACAACGTATAACGTACAACGTATAACGTATAACGTATAACGTATAACGTATAACGTATAACGTATAACGTAAAACGTATAACGTATAACGTATAAAGTATAACGTATAACGTATAACGTATAACGTATAACGTATAACGTATAACGTATAACGTATAACGTATAACATATAACGTATATCGTATAACGTATAACGTATAACGAATAACGTAAAACGTATAACGTATAACGTATAACGAAGAACGTATAAAGAATAACGTATAACGTATATCGTATAACGTACAACTTATAACGTATAATGTACAACGTATAACGTATAACGTATAACGTATAACGTATAACGTATAACGTTTAACGTATAACGTATAACGTATAGCGTATAACGTATAACGCATAACGTATAATGTATAACGTATAACCTATGACGTATAACGTATAACGTATAACGTATAACGTATAACGTATAACGTATAACCTATGACGTATAACGTGTAACGTATAACGTATAACGTATAACGTATAACGTATAACGTGTACCGAAGAACGTATAAAGAATAACGTATAACGTATATGGTATAACGTACAACTTATAACGTATAACGTACAACGTATAACGCATAACGCATAACGTATAACGTATAACGTATAACGTATAACGTATAACGCATAACGTATAACGTATAACGTATAACCTATGACGTATAACGTATAACGTATAACCTATAACGTATAACGTATAACGTATATCGTATAACGTACAACTTATAACGTATAATGTTCAACGTATAACGTATAACGTATAACGTATAACGTATAACGTATAACGTATAACCTATGACGTATAACGCATAAGGTATAACGTATAACGTATAACGTATAACGTATAACGTATAACGTATAACGTATAACATATAACGTATATCGTATAACGTATAACGTATAACGAATAACGTAAAACGTATAACGTATAACGTATAACGAAGAACGTATAAAGAATAATGTATAACGTATATCGTATAACGTACAACTTATAACGTATAATGTACAACGTATAACGTATAACGTATAACGTATAACGTATAACGTATAACGTTTAACGTATAACGTATAACGTATAGCGTATAACGTATAACGCATAACGTATAATGTATAACGTATAACCTATGACGTATAACGCATAACGTATAACGTATAACGTATAACATATAACGTATAGCGTATAACGTATAACGTATAACGTATAACGTATAACGTGTAACGTATAACGTATAACGTATAACGTATAACATGTAATGTATAACGCATAACGTATAATGTATAGCGTATAACGTATAACGTATAACGTATAACGTACAAAGTATAAAGTATCACGTATAACGTATTACGAATAACCTATAACGTATAACGTATAACTTAACCCCTATAACGTATAAAGTATAACGTATAACGTATATCGTATAACGTATAACGTATATCGTATATCGTAAAACGTATATCGTATATCGTAAAACGTATAACGTATAACGTATAACGTATAACGTGTAACGAAGTACGTATAACGAATAACGTATAACGTATATCGTATAACGTACAACTTATAACGTATAACGTACAACGTATAACGTACAACGTATAACGTATAACGTATAACGTATAACGTATAACGTATAACGTATAACGTATAACGTATAACGTATAACGTATAAAGTATAACGTATAACGTATAACGTATAACGTATAACGTATAACGTATAACGTATAACGTATAACGTATATCGTATAACGTATAACGTATAACGAATAACGTAAAACGTATAACGTATAACGTATAACGAAGAACGTATAAAGAATAACCTATAACGTACATCGTATAACGTACAACTTATAACGTATAATGTACAACGTATAACGTATAACGTATAACGTATAACGTATAACGTATAACGTGTAACGTATAACGTATAACGTATAGCGTATAACGTATAACGCATAACGTATAATGTATAACGTATAACCTATGACGTATAACGTATAACGTATAACGTATAACGTATAACGTATAACGTATAACGTATAACCTATGACGTATAACGTGTAACGTATAACGTATAACGTATAACGTATAACGTATAACGTGTAACGAAGAACGTATAAAGAATAACGTATAACGTGTATGGTATAACGTACAACTTATAACGTATAACGTACAACGTATAACGCATAACGCATAACGTATAACGTATAACGTATAACGTATAACGTATAACGCATAACGTCTAACGTATAACGTATAACCTATGACGTATAACGTATAACGTATAACGTATAACGTATAACGTATAACGTATAACGTATAACGTATAACGTATAACGTATAACGTATAACGTATAACGAATAACGTAAAACGTATGACGCATTACATACTACGTACAACGTATAACGTTCAACGTATAACCTATGACGTATAACGTATAACTTATAACGTATAACGTATAACGTATAACGTATAACGTATAACGTATAACCTATAACGTATAACGTATAACGTATATCGTATAACGTACAACTTATAACGTATAATGTACAACGTATAACGTATAACGTATAACGTATAACGTATAGCGTATAACGTATAACGTTTAACGTATAACGTATAACGTATAGCGTATAACGTATAACGTATAACGTATAACGTATAACCTTTGACGTATAACGTGTAACGTATAACGTATAACGTATAACGTATAACGTATAACGTGTAACGAAGAACGTATAAAGAATAACGTATAACGTATATGGTATAACGTACAACTTATAACGTATAACGTACAACGTATAACGCATAACGCATAACGTATAACGTATAACGTATAACGTATAACGTATAACGCATAACGTATAACGTATAACGTATAACCTATGACGTATAACGTATAACGTATAACCTATAACGTATAACGTATAACGTATATCGTATAACGTACAACTTATAACGTATAATGTACAACGTATAACGTATAACGTATAACGTATAACGTATAACGTATAACGTATAACGTTTAACGTATAACGTATAACGTATAGCGTATAACGTATAACGCATAACGTATAATGTATAACGTATAACGCATAACGTATAACGTATAACGTATAACGTATAACGCATAACGTATAACGTATAACGTATAACCTATGACGTATAACGCATAAGGTATAACGTATAACGTATAACGTATAACGTATAACGTATAACGTATAACGTATAACGTATAACGTATAACGTATAACGTATAACGTATAACGTATAACGTATAACGTATAACGTATAACGTATAACGTATAACGTATAACGTATAACGTATAACGTATAACGTATAACGTATAACGTATAACGTATGACGTATAACGTATAACGTATAACGTATAACGTATAACGTATAACCTATGACGTATAACGCATAAGGTATAACGTATAACGTATAACGTATAACGTACAACGTATAACGTATAACGTATTACGTATAACGTATAACGTATGACGTATAACGTATAACGTTTAACGTATAACGTATAACGTATAAAGTATAACGTATAACGTATAACGTATAACGTATAACGTATAACGTATAACGTATAACGTATACGAAGAACGTATAAAGAATAACGTATAACGTATATCGTATAACGTACAACTTATAACGTATAACGTACAACGTATAACGTATGACGTATAACGTATAACGTATAACGTATAACGTATAACGTATAACGTATAACGTATAACGTATAACGTATAACGTATAACGTATAACGTATAACGTATAACGTACAAAGTATAACGTATCACGTGTAACGTATTACGAATAACCTATAACGTATAACGTATAACGTAACCCCTATAACGTATAAAGTATAACGTATAACGTATATCGTATAACGTATAACGTATAACGTACAACGTATAACGTCTCACGTATAACGTATTACGAATAACGTATAACGTATAACGTATAACGTAACACCTATAACGTATAAAGTATAACATTTTAACGTATATCGTATAACGTATAACGTATATCGTATATCGTAAAACGTATATCGTATATCGTAAAACGTATAACGTATAACGTATAACGTATAACGTGTAACGAAGTACGTATAACGAATAACGTATAACGTATATCGTATAACGTACAACTTATAACGTATAACGTACAACGTATAACGTACAACGTATAACGTATAACGTATAACGTATAACGTATAACGTATAACGTATAACGTATAACGTATAACGTATAAAGTATAACGTATAACGTATAACGTATAACGTATAACGTATAACGTATAACGTATAACGTATAACGTATATCGTATAACGTATAACGTATAACGAATAACGTAAAACGTATAACGTATAACGTATAACGTAGAACGTATAAAGAATAACGTATAACGTATATCGTATAACGTACAACTTATAACGTATAATGTACAACGTATAACGTATAACGTATAACGTATAACGTATAACGTATAACGTATAACGTTTAACGTATAACGTATAACGTATAGCGTATAACGTATAACGCATAACGTATAATGTATAACGTATAACCTATGACGTATAACGTATAACGTATAACGTATAACGTGTAACGTATAACGTATAACGTATAACGCATAACCTATGACGTATAACGTGTAACGTATAACGTATAACGTATAACGTATAACGTATAACGTGTAACGAAGAACGTATAAAGAATAACGTATAACGTATATGGTATAACGTACAACTTATAACGTATAACGTACAACGTATAAAGCATAACGCATAACGTATAACGTATAACGTATAACGTATAACGCATAACGTATAACGTATAACGTATAACCTATGACGTATAACGCATAACGTATAACGTATAACGCATAACGTATAACGTATAACGTATAACGTATAACCTATGACGTATAACGTATAACGTATAACGTATAACGTATAACGTATAACGTATAGCGTATAACGTATAACGCATAACGTATAATGTATAACGTATAACGCATAACGTATAACGTATAACGTATAACGTATAACGAATAACGTAAAACGTATGACGCATTACATACTACGTATAACGTATAACGTTCAACGTATAACCTATGACGTATAACGTATAACGTATAACGTATAACGTATAACGTGTAACGTATAACCTATAACGTATAACGTATAACGTATATCGTATAACGTACAACTTATAACGTATAATGTACAACGTATAACGTATAACGTATAACGTATAACGTATAACGTATAACGTTTAACGTATAACGTATAACGTATAGCGTATAACGTATAACGCATAACGTATAATGTATAACGTATAACGCATAACGTATAACGTATAACGTATAACGTATAACGCATAACGTATAACGTATAACGTATAACCTATGACGTATAACGCATAACGTATAACGTATATCGTATAACGTATAACGTATAACGTATAACGTATAACGTATAACGTATAACGTATAACGTATAACGTATAACGTATAACGTATAACGTATAACGTATAACGTATAACGTATAACGTATAACGTATAACGTGTAACGAAGTACGTATAACGAATAACGTATAACGTATATCGTATAACGTACAACTTATAACGTATAACGTACAACGTATAACGTATAACGTATTACGTATAACGTATAACGTATGACGTATAACGTATAACGTTTAACGTATAACGTATAACGTATAAAGTATAACGTATAACGTATAACGTATAACGTATAACGTATAACGTATAACGTATAACGTATAACGTATACGAAGAACGTATAAAGAATAACGTATAACGTATATCGTATAACGTACAACTTATAACGTATAACGTACAACGTATAACGTATAACGTATAACGTATAACGTATAACGTATAACGTATAACGTATAACGATTAACGTATAACGTATAACGTATAACGTATAACGTATAACGTATAACGTACAAAGTATAACGTATCACGTGTAACGTATTACGAATAACCTATAACGTTTAACGTATAACGTAACCCCTATAACGTATAAAGTATAACGTATAACGTATATCGTATAACGTATAACGTATATCGTATATCGTAAAACGTATAACGTATAACGTATAACGTATAACGTATAACGTATAACGTATAACGTATAACGTATAACATATAACGTATAGCGTATAACGTATAACGTATAACGTATAACGTATAACGTATAACGTATAACGTATATCGTATAACGTACAACGTATAACGTATACCGTATAACGTATAACTAATAACGTATAACGTATAACGAATATCGTACAACGTATAACGCATAACGTATAACGTATAACGTATAACGTATAACGCATAACGTATAACGTACAACGTATAACGTATAACGTATAACGTATAACGCATAACGTATAACGTATAACGTATAACCTATGACGTATAACGCATAACGTATAACGTATAACGTATAACGTATAACGTATAACGTATAACGTATAACGTGTAACGAAGTACGTATAACGAATAACGTATAACGTATATCGTATAACGTACAACTTATAACGTATAACGTACAACGTATAACGTATAACGTATTACGTATAACGTATAACGTATGACGTATAACGTATAACGTTTAACGTATAACGTATAACGTATAAAGTATAACGTATAACGTATAACGTATAACGTATAACGTATAACGTATTACGAATAACGTATAACGTATAACGTATAACGTAACCCCTATAACGTATAAAGTATAACGTATAACGTATATCGTATAACGTATAACGTATATCGTATATCTTAAAACGTATAACGTATAACGTATAACGTATAACGTGTAACGAAGTACGTATAACGAATAACGTATAACGTATATCGTACAACGTACAACTTATAACGTATAACGTACAACGTATAACGTACAACGTATAACGTATAACGTATAACGTATAACGTATAACGTATAACGTATAACGTATAACGTATAACGTATAACGTATAACATATAACGTATAGCGTATAACGTATAACGTATAACGTATAACGTATAACGTATAACGTATAACGTATATCGTATAACGTACAACGTATAACGTATACCGTATAACGTATAACTAATAACGTATAACGTATAACGAATATCGTACAACGTATGACGCATAACGTATAACGTATAACGTATAACGTATAACGTATATCGTATAACGTACAACGTATAACGTATACCGTATAACGTATAACTAATAACGTATAACGTATAACGAATATCGTACAACGTATAACGCATAACGTATAACGTATAACGTATAACGTATAACGCATAACGTATAACGTATAACGTATAACCTATGACGTATAACGTATAACGTATAACGTACAACGTATAACGTATAACGTATAACGTATAACGTATAACGTATAACGTATAACGTATAACGTATAACGTATAACGTATAACGCATAACATGTAATGTATAACGTATAACGTATAATGTATAACGTATAACGTATAACGTATAACGTACAAAGTATAACGTATCACGTATAACGTATTACGAATAACGTATAACGTATAACGTATAACGTAACCCCTATAACGTATAAAGTATAACGTATAACATATATCGTATAACGTATAACGTATATCGTATATCATAAAACGTATAACGCATAACGTATAACGTATAACGTGTAACGAAGTACGTGTAACGTATAACGTATAACGTATAACGTTAAACGTATAACGTATAACGTATAACGTATAACGTATAACGTATGACGTATAACGTATAGCGTATAACGTATAACGCATAACGTATAACGTATAACGTACAAAGTATAACCTATCACGTATAACGTATTACGAATAACGTATAACGTATAACGTATAATGTAACCCCTATAACGTATAAAGTATAACGTATAACGTATGTCGTATAACGAATAACGTATATCGTATATCGTAAAACGTATATCGTATAACGTACAACTTATAACGTATAACGTACAACGTATAACGTATAACGTATAACGTATAACGTATAACGTATAATGTATAACGTATAACGTATAACGTATAACGTATAAAGTATAACGTATAACGTATAACGTATAACGTATAACGTATAACGTATAACGTATAACGTATAACGTATAACGTATAACGTATAACGTATGACGTATAACGAATAACGTAAAACGTATAACGTATAACGTATAACGTATAACGTATAACGTATAACGTGTAACGTATAACATGTAATGTATAACGTATAACGTATAATGTATAGCGTATAACGTATAACGTATAACGTATAACGTACAACGTATAACGTATCACGTATAACGTATTAGGAATAACGTATAACGTATAACGTATAACGTATAACGTAACACCTATAACGTATAAAGTATAACGTATAACGTATAACGTATAACGTATAACGTATAACGTATAACGTATATCGTATAACGTATAACGTATAACGAATAACGTAAAACGTATAACGTATAACGTATAACGTATAACGTGTAACGAAGAACGTATAAAGAATAACGTATAACGTATATCTTATAACGTACAACTTATAACGTATAACGTATAACGTATAACGTATGACGTATAACGAATAACGTAAAACGTATAACGTATAACGTATAACGTATAACGTATAACGTATAACGTGTAACGTATAACATGTAATGTATAACGTATAACGTATAATGTATAGCGTATAACGTATAACGTATAACGTATAACGTACAACGTATAACGTATCACGTATAACGTATTAGGAATAACGTATAACGTATAACGTATAACGTATAACGTAACACCTATAACGTATAAAGTATAACGTATAACGTATAACGTATAACGTATAACGTATAACGTATAACGTATATCGTATAACGTATAACGTATAACGAATAACGTAAAACGTATAACGTATAACGTATAACGTATAACGTGTAACGAAGAACGTATAAAGAATAACGTATAACGTATATCTTATAACGTACAACTTATAACGTATAACGTACAACGTATAACGTATAACGTATAACGTATAACGTATAACGTATAACGTATAACGTATAACGTATAACGTATAACGTATAACGTATAACGTATAACGTATAACGTATAACGTATAACGTATAACGTATAACGTATAACGTATAACGTATAACGTATAACGTATAACGTATAACGTATAGCGTATAACGTATAACGTATAACGTATATCGTATAACGTACAACGTATAACGTATACCGTATAACGTATAACTAATAACGTATAACGTATAACGAATATCGTACAACGTATAACGCATAACGTATAACGTATAACGTATAACGTATAACGCATAACGTATAACGTATATCGTATTTCGTAAAACGTATAACGTATAACGTATAACGCATAACGTGTAACGAAGTACGTATAACGAATAACGTATAACGTATATCGTATAAGGTACAACTTATAACGTATAACGTACAACGTATAACGTACAACGTATAACGTATAACGTATAACGTATAACGTATAACGTATAACGTATAACGTATAACGTATAACGTATAACGTATAAAGTATAACGTATAACGTATAACGTATAACGTATAACGTATAACGTATAACGTATAACGTATAACGTATAACGTATAACGTATAACGTATAACGTATAACGTATAACGTATAACGTATAACATATAACGTATAGCGTATAACGTATAACGTATAACGTATAACGTATAACGTATAACGTATAACGTATATCGTATAACGTTCAACGTATAACGTATACCGTATAACGTATAACTAATAACGTATAACGTATAACGAATATCGTACAACGTATAACGCATAACGTATAATGTATAACGTATAACGTATAACGCATAACGTATAACGTATAACGTATAACCTATGACGTATAACGTATAAAGTATAACGGATAACGTATAACGTATAACGTATAACGTATAACGTATAACATATAACGTATAACGTATAACGAATAACGTAAAACGTATGACGCATTACATACTACGTATAACGTATAACGTTCAACGTATAACCTATGACGTATAACGTATAACTTATAACGTATAACGTATAACGTATAACGTATAACGTATAACCTATAACGTATAACGTATAACGTATAACGTATAACGTATAACGTATAACGTATAACGTATAACGTATAACGTATAACGTATAACGTATAACGTATAACGTATAACGTATAACGTATGGCGTATAACGTATAACGTATAACGTATAACGTCCAACGTATAACGTATAACGTATAACGTATAACGTATAACGTATAACGTACAACGTTTAACGTATACCGTATAACGAATAACGTATAACGTATATCGCATGACGTATAACATATAACGTATAACGTATAACGTATAACGTACAACGTATAACGTATAACGTATATCCTATAACGCATAACGTATAACGTATAACGTATAACGTATAACGTATAACGTATAACGTATAACGTATAACGTATAACGTATAACGTACAACGTTTAACGTATACCGTATAACGAATAACGTATAACGTATATCGCATGACGTATAACATATAACGTATAACGTATAACGTATAACGTACAACGTATAACGTATAACGTATATCCTATAACGCATAACGTATAACGTATAACGTATAACGTATAACGTATAACGTATAACGTATAACGTATAACGTATAACGTATAACGTATAACGTATAACGTATAACGTATAACGTGTAACGTATAACGTATAACGAATAACGTATAACGTATAACGTATAACGTATAACGTATAACGTATAACGTATAACGTATAACGTATAACGTATAACGTATAACGTATAACGTACAACGTTTAACGTATAACGTATAACGCATAACGTATAACGTATAACGTATAACGTATAACGTACAACGTATAACGTATAACGTATATCCTATAACGCATAACGTATAACGTATAACGTATAACGTATAACGTATAACGTATAACGTATAACGTATAACGTATAACGTATAACGTATAACGTATAACGTATAACGTATAACGTATAACGTATAACGTATAACGTATAACGTATAACGTATAACGTATAACGTATAACGTATAACGTATAACGTATAACGTATAACGTATAACGTATAACTTATAACGTATAACGTATAACGTATAGCGTCTAACGTATAACGTATAACGATTAACGTAAAACGTATGACGTATTACATATTACGTATAACGTATAACGTATAACGTATAACGTATAACGTATAACGTATAGCGTATAACGTATAACGTATAACCCATAACGTATAACGTATAACGTATAACGTATAACGTATAACGTATAACGTATAACGTACAACGTTTAACGTATAACGTATAACGTAGAACGTATAACGTATAACGTATAACGTATAACGTATGACGTATAACGTATAACGTACAACGTTTAACGTATAACGTATAACGTAGAACGTATAACGTACAACGTATAACGTATAACGTATAGCGTCTAACGTATAACGTATAACGATTAACGTAAAACGTATGACGTATTACATATTACGTATAACGTATAACGTATAACGTATAACGTATAACGTATAACGTATAGCGTATAACGTATAACGTATAACCCATAACGTATAACGTATAACGTATAACGTATAACGTATAACGTATAACGTATAACGTACAACGTTTAACGTATAACGTATAACGTACAACGTATAACGTATAACGTATAACGTATAACGTATGACGTATAACGTATAACGTACAACGTTTAACGTATAACGTATAACGTAGAACGTATAACGTACAACGTATAACGTATAACGTACAACGTATAACGTATAACGTATAACGTATAACGTATGACGTATAACGTATAACGTACAACGTTTAAAGTATAACGTATAACGTATAACGTATAACGTATAACGTACAACGTTTAACGTATAACGTATAACGTATAACGAATAACGTATAACGTATAACGTATAACGTACAACGTTTAACGTGTAACGTATAACGTAGAACGTATAACGTATAACGTATAACGTATAACGTATAACGTATAACGTATAACGTATGACGTATAACGTATAACGTACAACGTTTAACGTATAACGTATAACGTATAACGTATAACGTATAACGTATAACGTATAACGTATAACGTATATCGTACAACGTTCAACGTATAACGTATAATGTATAACGTATAACGTATAACGTATAACGTATAAGGTATAACGTATAACGTATAACGTATAACGTATAACGTATAACGTATAACGTATAACGTATAACGTATAACGTATAACGCATAACATGTAATGTATAACGTATAACGTATAATGTATAACGTATAACGTATAACGTATAACGTACAAAGTATAACGTATCACGTATAACGTATTACGAATAACGTATAACGTATAACGTATAACGTAACCCCTATAACGTATAAAGTATAACGTATAACATATATCGTATAACGTATAACGTATATCGTATATCATAAAACGTATAACGCATAACGTATAACGTATAACGTGTAACGAAGTACGTGTAACGTATAACGTATAACGTATAACGTATAACGTATAACGTATAACGTATAACGTGTAGCGTATAACGTATAACGTATAACGTACATCGTATAACGTATAACGTATATCGTATATCTTAAAACGTATAACGTATAACGTATAACGTATAACGTGTAACGAAGTACGTATAACGAATAACGTATAACGTATATCGTACAACGTATAACCTATGACGTATGACGTATAACTTATAACGTATAACGTATAACGTATAACGTATAACCTATAACGTATAACGTATAACGTATAACGTATAACGTGTAACGTATAACGTATAACGTATAACGTATAACGTATAACGTATAACGTATAACGTATAACGTATAACGTATAACGCATAACATGTAATGTATAACGTATAACGTATAATGTATAACGTATAACGTATAACGTATAACGTACAAAGTATAACGTATCACGTATAACGTATTACGAATAACGTATAACGTATAACGTATAACGTAACCCCTATAACGTATAAAGTATAACGTATAACATATATCGTATAACGTATAACGTATATCGTATATCATAAAACGTATAACGCATAACGTATAACGTATAACGTGTAACGAAGTACGTGTAACGTATAACGTATAACGTATAACGTATAACGTATAACGTATAACGTATAACGTATAACGTATAACGTATAACGTATAACGTATAAAGTATAACGTATAACGTATAACGTATAACGTATAGCGTATAACGTATAACGTATAACGATTAACGTAAAACGTATGACGTATTACATATTACGTATAACGTATAACGTATAACGTATAACGTATAACGTATAACGTATAACGTATAGCCTTTAACGTATAGCGTATAACGTATAATGTATAACGTATAACGTACAACGTCTAACGTATAACGTATAACGTATAACGAATAACGTACAACGTATAACGTATAACGTATAACGTATAACGTATAACGTATAACGTATAACGTATAACGTATAACGTATAACGTATAACGTATAACGTGTAGCGTATAACGTATAACGTATAACGTATATCGTATAACGTATAACGTATATCGTATATCTTAAAACGTATAACGTATAACGTATAACGTATAACGTGTAACGAAGTACGTATAACGAATAACGTATAACGTATATCGTATAACGTATAACGTATAACGTATAACGTATAACGTATAACGTATAACATATAACGTATAACGTATAACGTATAATGTATAACGTATAACGTATAACGTATAACGTATAACGTATAACGTATAACGTATGACGTATAACGTATAGCGTATAACGTATAACGCATAACGTATAATGTATAACGTATAACCTATGACGTATAACGTATAACGTATAACGTATAACGTATAACGTATAACGTATAACGTATAACCTATGACGTATAACGTGTAACGTATAACGTATAACGTATAACGTATAACGTATAACGTATAACGTATAACGTATAACGTATAACGTATAAAGTATAACGTATAACGTATAACGTATAACGTATAACGCATACCGAATAACGTATAACGTGCAACGAAGGACGCATAACGCATAACGTATAACGTATATCGTATAACGTATAATGTATAACGTATAACGCATAACGTATAACGTATAACCTATGACGTATAACGTATAACGTATAACGTATAACGTATATCGTATAACGTACAACGTATAACGTATACCGTATAACGTATAACCTATGACGTATAACGTATAACGTATAACGTATAACGTATAACGTATAACGTATAACGTATAACGTATAACGTATAACGTATAACGTATAACGTATAACGTATAACGTATAACGTATAACATATAACGTATAACGTATAACGTATAATGTATAACGTATAACGTATAATGTATAACGTATAACGTATAACGTATAACGTACAAAGTATAACCTATCACGTATAACGTATTACGAATAACGTATAACGTATAACGTATAACGTAACCCCTATAACGTATAAAGTATAACGTATAACGTATGTCGTATAACGAATAACGTATATCGTATATCGTAAAACGTATATCGTATAACGTACAACTTATAACGTATAACGTACAACGTATAACGTATAACGTATAACGTATAACGTATAACGTATAATGTATAACGTATAACGTATAACGTATAACGTATAAAGTATAACGTATAACGTATAACGTATAACGTATAACGTATAACGTATAACGTATAACGTATAACGTATAACGTATAACGTATGACGTATAACGAATAACGTAAAACGTATAACGTATAACGTATAACGTATAACGTATAACGTATAACGTGTAACGTATAACATGTAATGTATAACGTATAACGTATAATGTATAGCGTATAACGTATAACGTATAACGTATAACGTACAACGTATAACGTATCACGTATAACGTATTAGGAATAACGTATAACGTATAACGTATAACGTATAACGTATAACGTAACACCTATAACGTATAAAGTATAACGTATAACGTATAACGTATAACGTATAACGTATAACGTATAACGTATATCGTATAACGTATAACGTATAACGAATAACGTAAAACGTATAACGTATAACGTATAACGTATAACGTGTAACGAAGAACGTATAAAGAATAACGTATAACGTATATCTTATAACGTACAACTTATAACGTATAACGTATAACGTATAACGTATGACGTATAACGAATAACGTAAAACGTATAACGTATAACGTATAACGTACAACGTATAACGTATAACGTGTAACGTATAACATGTAATGTATAACGTATAACGTATAATGTATAGCGTATAACGTATAACGTATAACGTATAACGTACAACGTATAACGTATCACGTATAACGTATTAGGAATAACGTATAACGTATAACGTATAACGTATAACGTAACACCTATAACGTATAAAGTATAACGTATAACGTATAACGTATAACGTATAACGTATAACGTATAACGTATAACGTATATCGTATAACGTATAACGTATAACGAATAACGTAAAACGTATAACGTATAACGTATAACGTATACCGTGTAACGAAGAACGTATAAAGAATAACGTATAACGTATATCTTATAACGTACAACTTATAACGTATAACGTACAACGTATAACGTATAACGTATAACGTATAACGTATAACGTATAACGTATAACGTATAACGTATAACGTATAACGTATAACGTATAACGTATAACGTATAACGTATACCGTATAACGTATAACGTATAACGTATAACGTATAACGTATAACGTATAACGTATAACGTATAACGTATAACGTATAGCGTATAACGTATAACGTATAACGTATATCGTATAACGTACAACGTATAACGTATACCGTATAACGTATAACTAATAACGTATAACGTATAACGAATATCGTACAACGTATAACGCATAACGTATAACGTATAACGTATAACGTATAACGCATAACGTATAACGTATATCGTATTTCGTAAAACGTATAACGTATAACGTATAACGCATAACGTGTAACGAAGTACGTATAACGAATAACGTATAACGTATATCGTATAAGGTACAACTTATAACGTATAACGTACAACGTATAACGTACAACGTATAACGTATAACGTATAACGTATAACGTATAACGTATAACGTATAACGTATAATGTATAACGTATAACGTATAAAGTATAACGTATAACGTATAACGTATAACGTATAACGTATAACGTATAACGTATAACGTATAACGTATAACGTATAACGTATAACGTATAACGTATAACGTATAACGTATAACGTATAACATATAACGTATAGCGTATAACGTATAACGTATAACGTATAACGTATAACGTATAACGTATAACGTATATCGTATAACGTTCAACGTATAACGTATACCGTATAACATATAACTAATAACGTATACCGTATAACGAATATCGTACAACGTATAACGCATAACGTATAACGTATAACGTATAACGTATAACGCATAACGTATAACGTATAACGTATAACCTATGACGTATAACGTATAAAGTATAACGGATAACGTATAACGTATAACGTATAACGTATAACGTATAACATATAACGTATAACGTATAACGAATAACGTAAAACGTATGACGCATTACATACTACGTATAACGTATAACGTTCAACGTATAACCTATGACGTATAACGTATAACTTATAACGTATAACGTATAACGTATAACGTATAACGTATAACCTATAACGTATAACGTATAACGTATAACGTATAACGTATAACGTATAACGTATAACGTATAACGTATAACGTATAACGTATAACGTATAACGTATAACGTATAACGCATAACGTATAACGTATGGCGTATAACGTATAACGTATAACGTATAACGTCCAACGTATAACGTATAACGTATAACGTATAACGTATAACGTATAACGTACAACGTTTAACGTATACCGTATAACGAATAACGTATAACGTATATCGCATGACGTATAACATATAACGTATAACGTATAACGTATAACGTACAACGTCTAACGTATAACGTATATCCTATAACGCATAACGTATAACGTATAACGTATAACGTATAACGTATAACGTATAACGTATAACGTATAACGTATAACGTATAACGTATAACGTATAACGTATAACGTATAACGTATAACGTGTAACGTATAACGTATAACGAATAACGTATAACGTATAACGTATAACGTATAACGTATAACGTATAACGTATAACGTATAACGTATAACGTATAACGTATAGCGTATAACGTATAACGTACAACGTTTAACGTACAACGTATAACGTATAACGTATAACGTATAACGTATAACGTATAACGTATAACGTATAACGTATAACGTATAACGTATAACGTATAACGTATAACGTATAACGTATAACGTACAACGTTTAACGTATAACGTATAACGTATAACGTATAACGTATAACGTATAACGTATAACGTACAACGTATAACGTATAACGTATATCCTATAACGCATAACGTATAACGTATAACGTATAACGTATAACGTATAACGTATAACGTACAACGTATAACGTATAACGTATAACGTATAACGTATAACGTATAACGTATAACGTATAACGTATAACGTATAACGTATAACGTATAACGTATAACGTATAACGTATAACGTATAACGTATAACGTATAACGTATAACGTATAACGTATAACGTATAGCGTATAACGTATAACGTATAACGATTAACGTAAAACGTATGACGTATTACATATTACGTATTTCGTATAACGTATAACGTATAACGTATAACGTATAACGTATAGCGTATAACGTATAACGTATAACCCATAACGTATAACGTATAACGTATAACGTATAACGTATAACGTATAACGTATAACGTACAACGTTTAACGTATAACGTATAACGTAGAACGTATAACGTATAACGTATAACGTATAACGTATGACGTATAACGTATAACGTACAACGTTTAACGTATAACGTATAACGTAGAACGTATAACGTACAACGTATAACGTATAACGTACAACGTATAACGTATAACGTATAACGTATAACGTATGACGTATAACGTATAACGTACAACGTTTAACGTATAACGTATAACGTATAACGTATAACGTATAACGTACAACGTTTAACGTATAACGTATAACGTGGAACGTATAACGTATAACGTATAACGTATAACGTATGACGTATAACGTATAACGTACAACGTTTAACGTATAACGTATAACGTATAACGTATAACGTATAACGTATAACGTATATCGTACAACGTTCAACGTATAACGTATAATGTATAACGTATAACGTATAACGTATAACGTATAAGGTATAACGTATAACGTATAACGTATAACGTATAACGTATAACGTATAACGTATAACGTATAACGTATAACGTATAACGTATAACGTACAACGTTTAACGTATAACGTATAACGTATAACGTATAACGTATAACGTATAACGTATAACGTACAACGTATAACGTATAACGTATAACGTATAACGTATAACGTATAACGTATAACGTACAACGTTTAACGTATAACGTATAACGTAGAACGTATAACGTATAACGTATAACGTATAACGTATAACGTATAACGAATAACGTATAACGTATAACGTATGATGTATAACGTATAACGTACAACGTTTAACGTATAACGTATAACGTAGAACGTATAACGTATAACGTATAACGTATATCGTATAACGTTCAACGTATAACGTATACCGTATAACATATAACTAATAACGTATACCGTATAACGAATATCGTACAACGTATAACGCATAACGTATAACGTATAACGTATAACGTATAACGCATAACGTATAACGTATAACGTATAACCTATGACGTATAACGTATAAAGTATAACGGATAACGTATAACGTATAACGTATAACGTATAACGTATAACATATAACGTATAACGTATAACGAATAACGTAAAACGTATGACGCATTACATACTACGTATAACGTATAACGTTCAACGTATAACCTATGACGTATAACGTATAACTTATAACGTATAACGTATAACGTATAACGTATAACGTATAACCTATAACGTATAACGTATAACGTATAACGTATAACGTATAACGTATAACGTATAACGTATAACGTATAACGTATAACGTATAACGTATAACGTATAACGTATAACGCATAACGTATAACGTATGGCGTATAACGTATAACGTATAACGTATAACGTCCAACGTATAACGTATAACGTATAACGTATAACGTATAACGTATAACGTACAACGTTTAACGTATACCGTATAACGAATAACGTATAACGTATATCGCATGACGTATAGCATGTAACGTATAACGTATAACGTATAACGTACAACGTCTAACGTATAACGTATATCCTATAACGCATAACGTATAACGTATAACGTATAACGTATAACGTATAACGTATAACGTATAACGTATAACGTATAACGTATAACGTATAACGTATAACGTATAACGTATAACGTGTAACGTATAACGTATAACGAATAACGTATAACGTATAACGTATAACGTATAACGTATAACGTATAACGTATAACGTATAACGTATAACGTATAACGTATAGCGTATAACGTATAACGTACAACGTTTAACGTACAACGTATAACGTATAACGTATAACGTATAACGTATAACGTATAACGTATAACGTATAACGTATAACGTATAACGTATAACGTATAACGTATAACGTATAACGTATAACGTACAACGTTTAACGTATAACGTATAACGTATAACGTATAACGTATAACGTATAACGTATAACGTACAACGTATAACGTATAACGTATATCCTATAACGCATAACGTATAACGTATAACGTATAACGTATAACGTATAACGTATAACGTACAACGTATAACGTATAACGTATAACGTATAACGTATAACGTATAACGTATA
The DNA here is from genome assembly GCF_051014685.1 of Ptiloglossa arizonensis. Taxonomy (NCBI): domain Eukaryota; kingdom Metazoa; phylum Arthropoda; class Insecta; order Hymenoptera; family Colletidae; genus Ptiloglossa; species Ptiloglossa arizonensis. The sequence goes on along the minus strand of NW_027479169.1, from coordinate 29,710 downwards.
ACGTATATCGTATAACGTATAACGTATAACGTATAACGTATAACGTATAACGTATAACGTATAACGTATAACGTATAACGTATAACGTATAACGTATAGCGTATAACGTATAACGTATAACGATTAACGTAAAACGTATGACGTATTACATATTACGTATAACGTATAACGTATAACGTATAACGTATAACGTATAACGTTTAGCGTATAACGTATAACGTATAACCCATAACGTATAACGTATAACGTATAACGTATAACGTATAACGTATAACGTATAACGTACAACGTTTAACGTATAACGTATAACGTAGAACGTATAACGTATAACGTATAACGTATAACGTATGACGTATAACGTATAACGTACAACGTTTAACGTATAACGTATAACGTAGAACGTATAACGTACAACGTATAACGTATAACGTACAACGTATAACGTATAACGTATAACGTATAACGTCTGACGTATAACGTATAACGTACAACGTTTAACGTATAACGTATAACGTATAACGTATAACGTATAACGTACAACGTTTAACGTATAACGTATAACGTGGAACGTATAACGTATAACGTATAACGTATAACGTATGACGTATAACGTATAACGTACAATGTTTAACGTATAACGTATAACGTATAACGTATAACGTATAACGTATAACGTATATCGTACAACGTTCAACGTATAACGTATAATGTATAACGTATAACGTATAACGTATAACGTATAAGGTATAACGTATAACGTATAACGTATAACGTATAACGTATAACGTATAACGTATAACGTATAATGTATAACGTATAACGTATAACGTACAACGTTTAACGTATAACGTATAACGTATAACGTATAACGTATAACGTATAACGTATAACGTACAACGTATAACGTATAACGTATAACGTATAACGTATAACGTATAACGTATAACGTACAACGTTTAACGTATAACGTATAACGTAGAACGTATAACGTATAACGTATAACGTATAACGTATAACGTATAACGAATAACGTATAACGTATAACGTATGACGTATAACGTATAACGTACAACGTTTAACGTATAACGTATAACGTAGAACGTATAACGTACAACGTATAACGTATAACGTATAACGTATAACGTATAACGTATAACGTATAACGTATAACGTATAACGTATAACGTACAACGTTTAACGTATAACGTATAACGTATAACGTATAACGTATAACGTATAACGTATAACGTATAACGTATAACGTATAACGTATAACGTATAACGTATAACGTATAACGTATAACGTATAACGTATAACGTATAACGCATGACGTATAACGTATAACGTATAACGTATAACGTATAACGTATAACGTATAACGTATAACGTATAACGTATAACGTACAACGTATAACGTATAACGTATATCCTATAACGCATAACGTATAACGTATAACGTATAACGTATAACGTATAACGTATAGCGTATAGCGTCTAACGTATAACGTATAACGTACAACGTATAACGTATAACGTATAACTTATAACGTATAATGTATAACGTATAACGTATAACGCATAACGTATAACGTATAACGTATGACGTATAACGTATAACGTATAACGTATAACGTATAACGTATAACGTATAACGTATAACGTATAACGTATAACGTATAACGTACAACGTTTAACGTATACCGTATAACGAATAACGTATAACGTATAACGTATAACGTATAACGTATAACGTATAACGCATGACGTATAACGTATAACGTATAACGTATAACGTATAACGTATAACGTATAACGTATAACGTATAACGTATAACGTACAACGTATAACGTATAACGTATATCCTATAACGCATAACGTATAACGTATAACGTATAACGTATAACGTATAACGTATAACGTATAGCGTCTAACGTATAACGTATAACGTACAACGTATAACGTATAACGTATAACTTATAACGTATAATGTATAACGTATAACGTATAACGCATAACGTATAACGTATAACGTATGACGTATAACGTATAACGTATAACGTATAACGTATAACGTATAACGTATAACGTATAACGTATAACGTACAACGTTTAACGTATACCGTATAACGAATAACGTATAACGTATATCGCATGACGTATAACATATAACGTATAACGTATAACGTACAACGTATAACGTATAATGTATATCCTATAACGCATAACGTATAACGTATAACGTATAACGTATAACGTATAACGTATAACGTATAACGTATAACGTATAACGTATAACGTTTAACGTATAACGTATAACGTATAACGTAAGACGTATAACGCATGACGTATAACGCATAACGTATAACGTATAACGTATAACGTACAATGTATAAAGTATAACGTATATCCTATAACGCATAACGTATATCCTATAACGCATATCGTATAGCGTATAACGCATAACGTATACCTTATAACGTATAACGTATAACGTGTAACGTATAACGTGTAACGTATAACGTATAACGTATAACGTATAACGTATAACGTATAACGTATAACGTATAACGTATAACGTATAACGTATAACGTGTAGCGTATAACGTATAACGTATAACGTATATCGTATAACGTATAACGTATAACGTATAACGTATAACGTATAACGTATAACGTATAACGTATAACGTATAACGTATAACGTATAACGTATAACGCATAACGTATACCGTATAACGTATAACGTATAACGGATAACGTAAAACGTATAACGTACAACGTATAACGTATAACGTATAACGTATAACGTATAACGTATAACGTATAACGTATAGCGTATAACGTATAACGTATAACGTATAACGTATAACGTATAGCCTATAACGTATAGCGTATAACGTATAATGTATAACGTATAACGTATAACGTATAACGTATAACGTATAACGTGTAACGTACAACGTTTAACGTATAACGTATAACGTATAACGTATAACGTATAACGTATAACGTATAACGTACAACGTATAACGTATAACGTATAACGTATAACGTATAACGTATAACGTATAACGTACAACGTTTAACGTATAACGTATAACGTAGAACGTATAACGTATAACGTATAACGTATAACGTATAACGTATAACGAATAACGTATAACGTATAACGTATGATGTATAACGTATAACGTACAACGTTTAACGTATAACGTATAACGTAGAACGTATAACGTATAACGTATAACGTATATCGTATAACGTTCAACGTATAACGTATACCGTATAACATATAACTAATAACGTATACCGTATAACGAATATCGTACAACGTATAACGCATAACGTATAACGTATAACGTATAACGTATAACGCATAACGTATAACGTATAACGTATAACCTATGACGTATAACGTATAAAGTATAACGGATAACGTATAACGTATAACGTATAACGTATAACGTATAACATATAACGTATAACGTATAACGAATAACGTAAAACGTATGACGCATTACATACTACGTATAACGTATAACGTTCAACGTATAACCTATGACGTATAACGTATAACTTATAACGTATAACGTATAACGTATAACGTATAACGTATAACCTATAACGTATAACGTATAACGTATAACGTATAACGTATAACGTATAACGTATAACGTATAACGTATAACGTATAACGTATAACGTATAACGTATAACGTATAACGCATAACGTATAACGTATGGCGTATAACGTATAACGTATAACGTATAACGTCCAACGTATAACGTATAACGTATAACGTATAACGTATAACGTATAACGTACAACGTTTAACGTATACCGTATAACGAATAACGTATAACGTATATCGCATGACGTATAACATATAACGTATAACGTATAACGTATAACGTACAACGTCTAACGTATAACGTATATCCTATAACGCATAACGTATAACGTATAACGTATAACGTATAACGTATAACGTATAACGTATAACGTATAACGTATAACGTATAACGTATAACGTATAACGTATAACGTATAACGTGTAACGTATAACGTATAACGAATAACGTATAACGTATAACGTATAACGTATAACGTATAACGTATAACGTATAACGTATAACGTATAACGTATAACGTATAGCGTATAACGTATAACGTACAACGTTTAACGTACAACGTATAACGTATAACGTATAACGTATAACGTATAACGTATAACGTATAACGTATAACGTATAACGTATAACGTATAACGTATAACGTATAACGTATAACGTATAACGTACAACGTTTAACGTATAACGTATAACGTATAACGTATAACGTATAACGTATAACGTATAACGTACAACGTATAACGTATAACGTATATCCTATAACGCATAACGTATAACGTATAACGTATAACGTATAACGTATAACGTATAACGTACAACGTATAACGTATAACGTATAACGTATAACGTATAACGTATAACGTATAACGTATATCGTATAACGTATAACGTATAACGTATAACGTATAACGTATAACGTATAACGTATAACGTATAACGTATAACGTATAACGTATAGCGTATAACGTATAACGTATAACGATTAACGTAAAACGTATGACGTATTACATATTACGTATAACGTATAACGTATAACGTATAACGTATAACGTATAACGTTTAGCGTATAACGTATAACGTATAACCCATAACGTATAACGTATAACGTATAACGTATAACGTATAACGTATAACGTATAACGTACAACGTTTAACGTATAACGTATAACGTAGAACGTATAACGTATAACGTATAACGTATAACGTATGACGTATAACGTATAACGTACAACGTTTAACGTATAACGTATAACGTAGAACGTATAACGTACAACGTATAACGTATAACGTACAACGTATAACGTATAACGTATAACGTATAACGTCTGACGTATAACGTATAACGTACAACGTTTAACGTATAACGTATAACGTATAACGTATAACGTATAACGTACAACGTTTAACGTATAACGTATAACGTGGAACGTATAACGTATAACGTATAACGTATAACGTATGACGTATAACGTATAACGTACAATGTTTAACGTATAACGTATAACGTATAACGTATAACGTATAACGTATAACGTATATCGTACAACGTTCAACGTATAACGTATAATGTATAACGTATAACGTATAACGTATAACGTATAAGGTATAACGCATAACGTATAACGTATAACGTATAACGTATAACGTATAACGTATAACGTATAATGTATAACGTATAACGTATAACGTACAACGTTTAACGTATAACGTATAACGTATAACGTATAACGTATAACGTATAACGTATAACGTACAACGTATAACGTATAACGTATAACGTATAACGTATAACGTATAACGTATAACGTACAACGTTTAACGTATAACGTATAACGTAGAACGTATAACGTATAACGTATAACGTATAACGTATAACGTATAACGAATAACGTATAACGTATAACGTATGACGTATAACGTATAACGTACAACGTTTAACGTATAACGTATAACGTAGAACGTATAACGTACAACGTATAACGTATAACGTATAACGTATAACGTATAACGTATAACGTATAACGTATAACGTATAACGTATAACGTACAACGTTTAACGTATAACGTATAACGTATAACGTATAACGTATAACGTATAACGTATAACGTATAACGTATAACGTATAACGTATAACGTATAACGTATAACGTATAACGTATAACGTATAACGTATAACGTATAACGCATGACGTATAACGTATAACGTATAACGTATAACGTATAACGTATAACGTATAACGTATAACGTATAACGTATAACGTACAACGTATAACGTATAACGTATATCCTATAACGCATAACGTATAACGTATAACGTATAACGTATAACGTATAACGTATAGCGTATAGCGTCTAACGTATAACGTATAACGTACAACGTATAACGTATAACGTATAACTTATAACGTATAATGTATAACGTATAACGTATAACGCATAACGTATAACGTATAACGTATGACGTATAACGTATAACGTATAACGTATAACGTATAACGTATAACGTATAACGTATAACGTATAACGTATAACGTATAACGTACAACGTTTAACGTATACCGTATAACGAATAACGTATAACGTATAACGTATAACGTATAACGTATAACGTATAACGCATGACGTATAACGTATAACGTATAACGTATAACGTATAACGTATAACGTATAACGTATAACGTATAACGTATAACGTACAACGTATAACGTATAACGTATATCCTATAACGCATAACGTATAACGTATAACGTATAACGTATAACGTATAACGTATAGCGTATAGCGTCTAACGTATAACGTATAACGTACAACGTATAACGTATAACGTATAACTTATAACGTATAATGTATAACGTATAACGTATAACGCATAACGTATAACGTATAACGTATGACGTATAACGTATAACGTATAACGTATAACGTATAACGTATAACGTATAACGTATAACGTATAACGTATAACGTATAACGTACAACGTTTAACGTATACCGTATAACGAATAACGTATAACGTATAACGTATAACGTATAACGTATAACGTATAACGCATGACGTATAACGTATAACGTATAACGTATAACGTATAACGTATAACGTATAACGTATAACGTATAACGTATAACGTACAACGTATAACGTATAACGTATATCCTATAACGCATAACGTATAACGTATAACGTATAACGTATAACGTATAACGTATAACGTATAGCGTCTAACGTATAACGTATAACGTACAACGTATAACGTATAACGTATAACTTATAACGTATAATGTATAACGTATAACGTATAACGCATAACGTATAACGTATAACGTATGACGTATAACGTATAACGTATAACGTATAACGTATAACGTATAACGTATAACGTATAACGTATAACGTACAACGTTTAACGTATACCGTATAACGAATAACGTATAACGTATATCGCATGACGTATAACATATAACGTATAACGTATAACGTACAACGTATAACGTATAATGTATATCCTATAACGCATAACGTATAACGTATAACGTATAACGTATAACGTATAACGTATAACGTATAACGTATAACGTATAACGTATAACGTTTAACGTATAACGTATAACGTATAACGTAAGACGTATAACGCATGACGTATAACGCATAACGTATAACGTATAACGTATAACGTACAATGTATAAAGTATAACGTATATCCTATAACGCATAACGTATATCCTATAACGCATATCGTATAGCGTATAACGCATAACGTATACCTTATAACGTATAACGTATAACGTGTAACGTATAACGTGTAACGTATAACGTATAACGTATAACGTATAACGTATAACGTATAACGTATAACGTATAACGTATAACGTATAACGTATAACGTGTAGCGTATAACGTATAACGTATAACGTATATCGTATAACGTATAACGTATAACGTATAACGTATAACGTATAACGTATAACGTATAACGTATAACGTATAACGTATAACGTATAACGTATAACGCATAACGTATACCGTATAACGTATAACGTATAACGGATAACGTAAAACGTATAACGTACAACGTATAACGTATAACGTATAACGTATAACGTATAACGTATAACGTATAACGTATAGCGTATAACGTATAACGTATAACGTATAACGTATAACGTATAGCCTATAACGTATAGCGTATAACGTATAATGTATAACGTATAACGTATAACGTATAACGTATAACGTATAACGTGTAACGTACAACGTTTAACGTATAACGTATAACGTATAACGTATAACGTATAACGTATAACGTATAACGTACAACGTATAACGTATAACGTATAACGTATAACGTATAACGTATAACGTATAACGTACAACGTTTAACGTATAACGTATAACGTAGAACGTATAACGTATAACGTATAACGTATAACGTATAACGTATAACGAATAACGTATAACGTATAACGTATGATGTATAACGTATAACGTACAACGTTTAACGTATAACGTATAACGTAGAACGTATAACGTATAACGTATAACGTATATCGTATAACGTTCAACGTATAACGTATACCGTATAACATATAACTAATAACGTATACCGTATAACGAATATCGTACAACGTATAACGCATAACGTATAACGTATAACGTATAACGTATAACGCATAACGTATAACGTATAACGTATAACCTATGACGTATAACGTATAAAGTATAACGGATAACGTATAACGTATAACGTATAACGTATAACGTATAACATATAACGTATAACGTATAACGAATAACGTAAAACGTATGACGCATTACATACTACGTATAACGTATAACGTTCAACGTATAACCTATGACGTATAACGTATAACTTATAACGTATAACGTATAACGTATAACGTATAACGTATAACCTATAACGTATAACGTATAACGTATAACGTATAACGTATAACGTATAACGTATAACGTATAACGTATAACGTATAACGTATAACGTATAACGTATAACGTATAACGCATAACGTATAACGTATGGCGTATAACGTATAACGTATAACGTATAACGTCCAACGTATAACGTATAACGTATAACGTATAACGTATAACGTATAACGTACAACGTTTAACGTATACCGTATAACGAATAACGTATAACGTATATCGCATGACGTATAACATATAACGTATAACGTATAACGTATAACGTACAACGTCTAACGTATAACGTATATCCTATAACGCATAACGTATAACGTATAACGTATAACGTATAACGTATAACGTATAACGTATAACGTATAACGTATAACGTATAACGTATAACGTATAACGTATAACGTATAACGTGTAACGTATAACGTATAACGAATAACGTATAACGTATAACGTATAACGTATAACGTATAACGTATAACGTATAACGTATAACGTATAACGTATAACGTATAGCGTATAACGTATAACGTACAACGTTTAACGTACAACGTATAACGTATAACGTATAACGTATAACGTATAACGTATAACGTATAACGTATAACGTATAACGTATAACGTATAACGTATAACGTATAACGTATAACGTATAACGTACAACGTTTAACGTATAACGTATAACGTATAACGTATAACGTATAACGTATAACGTATAACGTACAACGTATAACGTATAACGTATATCCTATAACGCATAACGTATAACGTATAACGTATAACGTATAACGTATAACGTATAACGTACAACGTATAACGTATAACGTATAACGTATAACGTATAACGTATAACGTATAACGTATATCGTATAACGTATAACGTATAACGTATAACGTATAACGTATAACGTATAACGTATAACGTATAACGTATAACGTATAACGTATAACGTATAGCGTATAACGTATAACGTATAACGATTAACGTAAAACGTATGACGTATTACATATTACGTATAACGTATAACGTATAACGTATAACGTATAACGTATAACGTTTAGCGTATAACGTATAACGTATAACCCATAACGTATAACGTATAACGTATAACGTATAACGTATAACGTATAACGTATAACGTACAACGTTTAACGTATAACGTATAACGTAGAACGTATAACGTATAACGTATAACGTATAACGTATGACGTATAACGTATAACGTACAACGTTTAACGTATAACGTATAACGTAGAACGTATAACGTACAACGTATAACGTATAACGTACAACGTATAACGTATAACGTATAACGTATAACGTCTGACGTATAACGTATAACGTACAACGTTTAACGTATAACGTATAACGTATAACGTATAACGTATAACGTACAACGTTTAACGTATAACGTATAACGTGGAACGTATAACGTATAACGTATAACGTATAACGTATGACGTATAACGTATAACGTACAATGTTTAACGTATAACGTATAACGTATAACGTATAACGTATAACGTATAACGTATATCGTACAACGTTCAACGTATAACGTATAATGTATAACGTATAACGTATAACGTATAACGTATAAGGTATAACGTATAACGTATAACGTATAACGTATAACGTATAACGTATAACGTATAACGTATAATGTATAACGTATAACGTATAACGTACAACGTTTAACGTATAACGTATAACGTATAACGTATAACGTATAACGTATAACGTATAACGTACAACGTATAACGTATAACGTATAACGTATAACGTATAACGTATAACGTATAACGTACAACGTTTAACGTATAACGTATAACGTAGAACGTATAACGTATAACGTATAACGTATAACGTATAACGTATAACGAATAACGTATAACGTATAACGTATGACGTATAACGTATAACGTACAACGTTTAACGTATAACGTATAACGTAGAACGTATAACGTACAACGTATAACGTATAACGTATAACGTATAACGTATAACGTATAACGTATAACGTATAACGTATAACGTATAACGTACAACGTTTAACGTATAACGTATAACGTATAACGTATAACGTATAACGTATAACGTATAACGTATAACGTATAACGTATAACGTATAACGTATAACGTATAACGTATAACGTATAACGTATAACGTATAACGTATAACGCATGACGTATAACGTATAACGTATAACGTATAACGTATAACGTATAACGTATAACGTATAACGTATAACGTATAACGTACAACGTATAACGTATAACGTATATCCTATAACGCATAACGTATAACGTATAACGTATAACGTATAACGTATAACGTATAGCGTATAGCGTCTAACGTATAACGTATAACGTACAACGTATAACGTATAACGTATAACTTATAACGTATAATGTATAACGTATAACGTATAACGCATAACGTATAACGTATAACGTATGACGTATAACGTATAACGTATAACGTATAACGTATAACGTATAACGTATAACGTATAACGTATAACGTATAACGTATAACGTACAACGTTTAACGTATACCGTATAACGAATAACGTATAACGTATAACGTATAACGTATAACGTATAACGTATAACGCATGACGTATAACGTATAACGTATAACGTATAACGTATAACGTATAACGTATAACGTATAACGTATAACGTATAACGTACAACGTATAACGTATAACGTATATCCTATAACGCATAACGTATAACGTATAACGTATAACGTATAACGTATAACGTATAACGTATAGCGTCTAACGTATAACGTATAACGTACAACGTATAACGTATAACGTATAACTTATAACGTATAATGTATAACGTATAACGTATAACGCATAACGTATAACGTATAACGTATGACGTATAACGTATAACGTATAACGTATAACGTATAACGTATAACGTATAACGTATAACGTATAACGTACAACGTTTAACGTATACCGTATAACGAATAACGTATAACGTATATCGCATGACGTATAACATATAACGTATAACGTATAACGTACAACGTATAACGTATAATGTATATCCTATAACGCATAACGTATAACGTATAACGTATAACGTATAACGTATAACGTATAACGTATAACGTATAACGTATAACGTATAACGTTTAACGTATAACGTATAACGTATAACGTAAGACGTATAACGCATGACGTATAACGCATAACGTATAACGTATAACGTATAACGTACAATGTATAAAGTATAACGTATATCCTATAACGCATAACGTATATCCTATAACGCATATCGTATAGCGTATAACGCATAACGTATACCTTATAACGTATAACGTATAACGTGTAACGTATAACGTGTAACGTATAACGTATAACGTATAACGTATAACGTATAACGTATAACGTATAACGTATAACGTATAACGTATAACGTATAACGTGTAGCGTATAACGTATAACGTATAACGTATATCGTATAACGTATAACGTATAACGTATAACGTATAACGTATAACGTATAACGTATAACGTATAACGTATAACGTATAACGTATAACGTATAACGCATAACGTATACCGTATAACGTATAACGTATAACGGATAACGTAAAACGTATAACGTACAACGTATAACGTATAACGTATAACGTATAACGTATAACGTATAACGTATAACGTATAACGTATAGCGTATAACGTATAACGTATAACGTATAACGTATAACGTATAGCCTATAACGTATAGCGTATAACGTATAATGTATAACGTATAACGTACAACGTCTAACGTATAACGTATAACGTATAACGTATAACGTACAACGTATAACGTATAACGTATAACGTATAACGTATAACGTATAACGTATAACGTATAACGTATAACGTATAACGTATAACGTATAACGTATGACGTATAACGTATAACGAATGACGTATAACGTATAACGTATAACGTATAACGTATAACGTATAACGTATAACGTATAACGTATAACGTATAACGTATAACGCATGACGTATAACGTATAACGTATAACGTATAACGTATAACGTATAACGTATAACGTATAACGTATAACGTATAACGTACAACGTATAACGTATAACGTATATCCTATAACGCATAACGTATAACGTATAACGTATAACGTATAACGTATAACGTATAGCGTATAGCGTCTAACGTATAACGTATAACGTACAACGTATAACGTATAACGTATAACTTATAACGTATAATGTATAACGTATAACGTATAACGCATAACGTATAACGTATAACGTATGACGTATAACGTATAACGTATAACGTATAACGTATAACGTATAACGTATAACGTATAACGTATAACGTATAACGTACAACGTTTAACGTATACCGTATAACGAATAACGTATAACGTATAACGTATAACGTATAACGTATAACGTATAACGCATGACGTATAACGTATAACGTATAACGTATAACGTATAACGTATAACGTATAACGTATAACGTATAACGTATAACGTACAACGTATAACGTATAACGTATATCCTATAACGCATAACGTATAACGTATAACGTATAACGTATAACGTATAACGCATAACGTATAGCGTCTAACGTATAACGTATAACGTACAACGTATAACGTATAACGTATAACTTATAACGTATAATGTATAACGTATAACGTATAACGCATAACGTATAACGTATAACGTATGACGTATAACGTATAACGTATAACGTATAACGTATAACGTATAACGTATAACGTATAACGTATAACGTACAACGTTTAACGTATACCGTATAACGAATAACGTATAACGTATATCGCATGACGTATAACATATAACGTATAACGTATAACGTACAACGTATAACGTATAATGTATATCCTATAACGCATAACGTATAACGTATAACGTATAACGTATAACGTATAACGTATAACGTATAACGTATAACGTATAACGTATAACGTATAACGTATAACGTATAACGTATAACGTATAACGTATAACGTATAACGTATAACGTATAACGCATGACGTATAACGTATAACGTATAACGTATAACGTATAACGTATAACGTATAACGTATAACGTATAACGTATAACGTACAACGTATAACGTATAACGTATATCCTATAACGCATAACGTATAACGTATAACGTATAACGTATAACGTATAACGTATAGCGTATAGCGTCTAACGTATAACGTATAACGTACAACGTATAACGTATAACGTATAACTTATAACGTATAATGTATAACGTATAACGTATAACGCATAACGTATAACGTATAACGTATGACGTATAACGTATAACGTATAACGTATAACGTATAACGTATAACGTATAACGTATAACGTATAACGTATAACGTACAACGTTTAACGTATACCGTATAACTAATAACGTATAACGTATAACGTATAACGTATAACGTATAACGTATAACGCATGACGTATAACGTATAACGTATAACGTATAACGTATAACGTATAACGTATAACGTATAACGTATAACGTATAACGTACAACGTATAACGTATAACGTATATCCTATAACGCATAACGTATAACGTATAACGTATAACGTATAACGTATAACGTATAACGTATAGCGTCTAACGTATAACGTATAACGTACAACGTATAACGTATAACGTATAACTTATAACGTATAATGTATAACGTATAACGTATAACGCATAACGTATAACGTATAACGTATGACGTATAACGTATAACGTATAACGTATAACGTATAACGTATAACGTATAACGTATAACGTATAACGTACAACGTTTAACGTATACCGTATAACGAATAACGTATAACGTATATCGCATGACGTATAACATATAACGTATAACGTATAACGTACAACGTATAACGTATAATGTATATCCTATAACGCATAACGTATAACGTATAACGTATAACGTATAACGTATAACGTATAACGTATAACGTATAACGTATAACGTATAACGTTTAACGTATAACGTATAACGTATAACGTAAGACGTATAACGCATGACGTATAACGCATAACGTATAACGTATAACGTATAACGTACAATGTATAAAGTATAACGTATATCCTATAACGCATAACGTATATCCTATAACGCATATCGTATAGCGTATAACGCATATCGTATACCTTATAACGTATAACGTATAACGTGTAACGTATAACGTGTAACGTATAACGTATAACGTATAACGTATAACGTATAACGTATAACGTATAACGTATAACGTATAACGTATAACGTATAACGTGTAGCGTATAACGTATAACGTATAACGTATATCGTATAACGTATAACGTATAACGTATAACGTATAACGTATAACGTATAACGTATAACGTATAACGTATAACGTATAACGTATAACGTATAACGCATAACGTATACCGTATAACGTATAACGTATAACGGATAACGTAAAACGTATAACGTACAACGTATAACGTATAACGTATAACGTATAACGTATAACGTATAACGTATAACGTATAGCGTATAACGTATAACGTATAACGTATAACGTATAACGTATAGCCTATAACGTATAGCGTATAACGTATAATGTATAACGTATAACGTACAACGTCTAACGTATAACGTATAACGTATAACGTATAACGTACAACGTATAACGTATAACGTATAACGTATAACGTATAACGTATAACGTATAACGTATAACGTATAACGTATAACGTATAACGTATAACGTATAACGTATGACGTATAACGTATAACGTATAACGAATAACGTATAACGTATAACGTATAACGTATAAAGTATAACGTATAACGTATATCGTATAACGTATAAAGTATAACGTATAACGTATAACGTATAACGTATAACGTATAACGTATAACGTATAACGTAGAACGTATAACGTACAACGTATAACGTATAACGTATAACGTATAACGTATAACGTATAACGTATAACGTATAACGTATAACGTATAACGTATAACGTACAACGTATAACGTATATCGCATGACGTATAACGCATAACGTATAACGCATAACGTATAACGTATAACGTATAACGTACAATGTATAAAGTATAACGTATATCCTATAACGCACAACGTATATCGTATAACGCATATCGTATAGCGTATAACGCATAACGTATACCTTATAACGTATAACGTATAACGTGTAACGTATAACGTGTAACGTATAACGTATAACGTATAACGTATAACGTATAACGTATAACGTATAACGTATAACGTATAACGTATAACGTGTAGCGTATAACGTATAACGTATAACGTATATCGTATAACGTATAACGTATAACGTATAACGTATAACGTATAACGTATAACGTATAACGTATAACGTATAACGTATAACGTATAACGTATAACGTATAACGCATAACGTATACCGTATAACGTATAACGTATAACGGATAACGTATAACGTATAACGTACAACGTTTAACGTATAACGTATAACGTAGAACGTATAACGTATAACGTATAACGTATGACGTATGACGTATAACGTATAATGTACAGCGTTTAACGTATTACGTATAACGTATAACGTATAACGTATAACGTATAACGTATAACGTATAACGTATAACGTATAACGTATAACGTATAACGTGTAACGTATAACGTATAACGTATAACGTATAACGTATAACGCATAACGTATAACGCATAACGTATAACGTATAACGTATAACGTATAACGTATAACGCATAACGTATAACGTATAACGTATAACGTATAACGTATAACGTACAACGTTTAACGTATAACGTATAACGTAGAACGTATAACGTATAACGTATAACGTATAACGTATAACGTATGACGTATAACGTATAATGTACAACGTTTAACGTATAACGTATAACGTATAACGTAGAACGTATAACGTACAACGTATAACGTATAACGTATAACGTATAACGTATAACGTATAACGTATAACGTATAGCGTCTAACGTATAACGTATAACGTATAACGTATAACGTATAACGTATAACGTATAACGTATAACGTATAACGTATAACGTATAACGTATAACGTATAACGTATAACGTATAACGTATAACGTATAACGTATAACGTATAACGTATAACGTATAACGTATAACGTATAACGTACAACGTTTAACGTATAACGTATAACGTATAACGTATAACGTATAACGTATAACGTACAACGTTTAACGTATAACGTATAACGTATAACGTATAACGTATAACGTATAACGTATAACGTACAACGTATAACGTATAACGTATATCCTATAACGCATAACGTATATCCTGTAACGCATAACGTATAACGTATAACGTATAACGTATAACGTATAACGTATAACGTATAACGTATAACGTATAACGTATAACGTATAACGTATAACGTATAACGTATAACGTATAACGTATAACGTATAACGTATAACGTATAACGTATAACGTATAACGTATAACGTATAACGTATAACGTATAACGTATAACGTATAACGTATAACGTATAACGTATAACGTATAACGTATAACGTATAACGTATAGCGTATAACGTATAACGTATAACGTATAACGTATAACGTATAGCCTTTAACGTATAGCGTATAACGTATAATGTATAACGTATAACGTACAACGTCTAACGTATAACGTATAACGTATAACGTATAACGTACAACGTATAACGTATAACGTATAACGTATAACGTATAACGTATAACGTATAGCGTATAACGTATAACGTATAACGTATAACGTATAACGTATAACGTATAGCCTTTAACGTATAGCGTATAACGTATAATGTATAACGTATAACGTACAACGTCTAACGTATAACGTATAACGTATAACGTATAACGTACAACGTATAACGTATAACGTATAACGTATAACGTATAACGTATAACGTATAACGTATAACGTATAACGTATAACGTATAACGTATAACGTGTAGCGTATAACGTATAACGTATAACGTATATCGTATAACGTATAACGTATAACGTATAACGTATAACGTATAACGTATAACGTATAACGTATAACGTATAACGTATAACGTATAACGTATAACGTATAACGTATAACGCATAACGTATACCGTATAACGTATAACGTATAACGGATAACGTATAACGTATAACGTACAACGTTTAACGTATAACGTATAACGTAGAACGTATAACGTATAACGTATAACGTATGACGTATGACGTATAACGTATAATGTACAGCGTTTAACGTATTACGTATAACGTATAACGTATAACGTATAACGTATAACGTATAACGTATAACGTATAACGTATAACGTGTAACGTATAACGTATAACGTATAACGTATAACGTATAACGCATAACGTATAACGCATAACGTATAACGTATAACGTATAACGTATAACGTATAACGCATAACGTATAACGTATAACGTATAACGTATAACGTATAACGTACAACGTTTAACGTATAACGTATAACGTAGAACGTATAACGTATAACGTATAACGTATAACGTATAACGTATGACGTATAACGTATAATGTACAACGTTTAACGTATAACGTATAACGTATAACGTAGAACGTATAACGTACAACGTATAACGTATAACGTATAACGTATAACGTATAACGTATAACGTATAACGTATAGCGTCTAACGTATAACGTATAACGTATAACGTATAACGTATAACGTATAACGTATAACGTATAACGTACAACGTTTAACGTATAACGTATAACGTATAACGTATAACGTATAACGTATAACGTATAACGTACAACGTATAACGTATAACGTATATCCTATAACGCATAACGTATATCCTATAACGCATAACGTATAACGTATAACGTATAACGTATAACGTATAACGTATAACGTATAACGTATAACGTATAACGTATAACGTATAACGTATAACGTATAACGTATAACGTATAACGTATAACGTATAACGTATAACGTATAACGTATAACGTATAACGTATAACGTATAACGTATAACGTATAGCCTTTAACGTATAGCGTATAACGTATAATGTATAACGTATAACGTACAACGTCTAACGTATAACGTATAACGTATAACGTATAACGTACAACGTATAACGTATAACGTATAACGTATAACGTATAACGTATAACGTATAGCGTATAACGTATAACGTATAACGTATAACGTATAACGTATAGCCTTTAACGTATAGCGTATAACGTATAATGTATAACGTATAACGTACAACGTCTAACGTATAACGTATAACGTATAACGTATAACGTACAACGTATAACGTATAACGTATAACGTATAACGTATAACGTATAACGTATAACGTATAACGTATAACGTATAACGTATAACGTATGACGTATAACGTATAACGAATAACGTATAACGTGTAACGTATAACGTATAACGTATAACGTATAACGTATAACGTATAACGTATAACATATAACGTACAACGTTTAACGTATAACGTATAACGTATAACGTATAACGTATAACGTATAACGTATAACGTATAACGTATAACGTATAACGTATAACGTATAACGTATAACGTATAACGTATAACGTATAACGTATAACGTATAACGTATAACGTATAACGTATAGCGTATAACGTATAACGTATAACGATTAACGTAAAACGTGTGACGTATTACATATTACGTATAACGTATAACGTATAACGTATAACGTATAACGTATAATGTATAACGTATAACGTATAACGCATAACGTATAACGCATAACGTATAACGTATAACGTATAACGTATAACGTATAACGCATAACGTATAACGTATAACGTATAACGTATAACGTATAACGTACAACGTTTAACGTGTAACGTATAACGTAGAACGTATAACGTATAACGTATAACGTATAACGTATAACGTATGACGTATAACGTATAATGTACAACGTTTAACGTATAACGTATAACGTATAACGTAGAACGTATAACGTACAACGTATAACGTATAACGTATAACGTATAACGTATAACGTATAACGTATAACGTATAGCGTCTAACGTATAACGTATAACGTATAACGTATAACGTATAACGTATAACGTATAACGTATAACGTATAACGTATAACGTATAACGTATAACGTATAACGTATAACGTATAACGTATAACGTATAACGTACAACGTTTAACGTATAACGTATAACGTATAACGTATAACGTATAACGTATAACGTACAACGTTTAACGTATAACGTATAACGTATAACGTATAACGTATAACGTATAACGTATAACGTACAACGTATAACGTATAACGTATATCCTATAACGCATAACGTATATCCTATAACGCATAACGTATAACGTATAACGTATAACGTATAACGTATAACGTATAACGTATAACGTATAACGTATAACGTATAACGTATAACGTATAACGTATAACGTATAACGTATAACGTATAACGTATAACGTATAACGTATAACGTATAACGTATAACGTATAACGTATAACGTATAACGTATAACGTATAACGTATAACGTATAACGTATAACGTATAACGTATAACGTATAACGTATAACGTATAACGTATAACGTATAACGTATAACGTATAACGTATAACGTATAGCGTATAACGTATAACGTATAACGTATAACGTATAACGTATAGCCTTTAACGTATAGCGTATAACGTATAATGTATAACGTATAACGTACAACGTCTAACGTATAGCGTATAACGTATAACGTATAACGTATAACGTATAACGTATAGCCTTTAACGTATAGCGTATAACGTATAATGTATAACGTATAACGTACAACGTCTAACGTATAACGTATAACGTATAACGTATAACGTACAACGTATAACGTATAACGTATAACGTATAACGTATAACGTATAACGTATAGCGTATAACGTATAACGTATAACGTATAACGTATAACGTATAACGTATAGCCTTTAACGTATAGCGTATAACGTATAATGTATAACGTATAACGTACAACGTCTAACGTATAACGTATAACGTATAACGTATAACGTACAACGTATAACGTATAACGTATAACGTATAACGTATAACGTATAACGTATAACGTATAACGTATAACGTATAACGTATAACGTATAACGTGTAGCGTATAACGTATAACGTATAACGTATATCGTATAACGTATAACGTATAACGTATAACGTATAACGTATAACGTATAACGTATAACGTATAACGTATAACGTATAACGTATAACGTATAACGTATAACGTATAACGTATAACGTATAACGCATAACGTATACCGTATAACGTATAACGTATAACGGATAACGTATAACGTATAACGTACAACGTTTAACGTATAACGTATAACGTAGAACGTATAACGTATAACGTATAACGTATGACGTATGACGTATAACGTATAATGTACAGCGTTTAACGTATTACGTATAACGTATAACGTATAACGTATAACGTATAACGTATAACGTATAACGTATAACGTGTAACGTATAACGTATAACGTATAACGTATAACGTATAACGCATAACGTATAACGCATAACGTATAACGTATAACGTATAACGTATAACGTATAACGCATAACGTATAACGTATAACGTATAACGTATAACGTATAACGTACAACGTTTAACGTATAACGTATAACGTAGAACGTATAACGTATAACGTATAACGTATAACGTATAACGTATGACGTATAACGTATAATGTACAACGTTTAACGTATAACGTATAACGTATAACGTAGAACGTATAACGTACAACGTATAACGTATAACGTATAACGTATAACGTATAACGTATAACGTATAACGTATAGCGTCTAACGTATAACGTATAACGTATAACGTATAACGTATAACGTATAACGTATAACGTATAACGTACAACGTTTAACGTATAACGTATAACGTATAACGTATAACGTATAACGTATAACGTATAACGTACAACGTATAACGTATAACGTATATCCTATAACGCATAACGTATATCCTATAACGCATAACGTATAACGTATAACGTATAACGTATAACGTATAACGTATAACGTATAACGTATAACGTATAACGTATAACGTATAACGTATAACGTATAACGTATAACGTATAACGTATAACGTATAACGTATAACGTATAACGTATAACGTATAACGTATAACGTATAACGTATAACGTATAACGTATAACGTATAACGTATAACGTATAACGTATAACGTATAACGTATAACGTATAACGTATAACGTATAGCGTATAACGTATAACGTATAACGTATAACGTATAACGTATAGCCTTTAACGTATAGCGTATAACGTATAATGTATAACGTATAACGTACAACGTCTAACGTATAGCGTATAACGTATAACGTATAACGTATAACGTATAACGTATAGCCTTTAACGTATAGCGTATAACGTATAATGTATAACGTATAACGTACAACGTCTAACGTATAACGTATAACGTATAACGTATAACGTACAACGTATAACGTATAACGTATAACGTATAACGTATAACGTATAACGTATAGCGTATAACGTATAACGTATAACGTATAACGTATAACGTATAACGTATAGCCTTTAACGTATAGCGTATAACGTATAATGTATAACGTATAACGTACAACGTCTAACGTATAACGTATAACGTATAACGTATAACGTACAACGTATAACGTATAACGTATAACGTATAACGTATAACGTATAACGTATAACGTATAACGTATAACGTATAACGTATAACGTATAACGTATAACGTGTAGCGTATAACGTATAACGTATAACGTATATCGTATAACGTATAACGTATAACGTATAACGTATAACGTATAACGTATAACGTATAACGTATAACGTATAACGTATAACGTATAACGTATAACGTATAACGTATAACGTATAACGTATAACGCATAACGTATACCGTATAACGTATAACGTATAACGGATAACGTATAACGTATAACGTACAACGTTTAACGTATAACGTATAACGTAGAACGTATAACGTATAACGTATAACGTATGACGTATGACGTATAACGTATAATGTACAGCGTTTAACGTATTACGTATAACGTATAACGTATAACGTATAACGTATAACGTATAACGTATAACGTATAACGTGTAACGTATAACGTATAACGTATAACGTATAACGTATAACGCATAACGTATAACGCATAACGTATAACGTATAACGTATAACGTATAACGTATAACGCATAACGTATAACGTATAACGTATAACGTATAACGTATAACGTACAACGTTTAACGTATAACGTATAACGTAGAACGTATAACGTATAACGTATAACGTATAACGTATAACGTATGACGTATAACGTATAATGTACAACGTTTAACGTATAACGTATAACGTATAACGTAGAACGTATAACGTACAACGTATAACGTATAACGTATAACGTATAACGTATAACGTATAACGTATAACGTATAGCGTCTAACGTATAACGTATAACGTATAACGTATAACGTATAACGTATAACGTATAACGTATAACGTACAACGTTTAACGTATAACGTATAACGTATAACGTATAACGTATAACGTATAACGTATAACGTACAACGTATAACGTATAACGTATATCCTATAACGCATAACGTATATCCTATAACGCATAACGTATAACGTATAACGTATAACGTATAACGTATAACGTATAACGTATAACGTATAACGTATAACGTATAACGTATAACGTATAACGTATAACGTATAACGTATAACGTATAACGTATAACGTATAACGTATAACGTATAACGTATAACGTATAACGTATAACGTATAACGTATAACGTATAACGTATAACGTATAACGTATAACGTATAACGTATAACGTATAACGTATAACGTATAACGTATAACGTATAACGTATAACGTATAACGTATAACGTATAACGTATAACGTATAACGTATAACGTATAACGTATAACGTATAACGTAAAACGTATAGCGTATAACGTATAACGTATAACGTATAACGTATAACGTATAGCCTTTAACGTATAGCGTATAACGTATAATGTATAACGTATAACGTACAACGTCTAACGTATAACGTATAACGTATAACGTATAACGTACAACGTATAACGTATAACGTATAACGTATAGCGTATAACGTATAACGTATAGCGTATAACGTATAACGTATAACGTATAACGTATAACGTATAGCCTTTAACGTATAGCGTATAACGTATAATGTATAACGTATAACGTACAACGTCTAACGTATAACGTATAACGTATAACGTATAACGTACAACGTATAACGTATAACGTATAACGTATAACGTATAACGTATAACGTATAACGTATAACGTATAACGTATAACGTATAACGTATGACGTATAACGTATAACGAATAACATATAACGTGTAACGTATAACGTATAACGTATAACGTATAACGTATAACGTATAACGTATAACGTATAACGTACAACGTTTAACGTATAACGTATAACGTATAACGTATAACGTATAACGTATAACGTATAACGTATAACGTATAACGTATAACGTATAACGTATAACGTATAACGTATAACGTATAACGTATAACGTATAACGTATAACGTATAACGTATAGCGTATAACGTATAACGTATAACGATTAACGTAAAACGTGTGACGTATTACATATTACGTATAACGTATAACGTATAACGTATAACGTATAACGTATAATGTATAACGTATAACGTATAACGCATAACGTATAACGCATAACGTATAACGTATAACGTATAACGTATAACGTATAACGCATAACGTATAACGTATAACGTATAACGTATAACGCATAACGTACAACGTTTAACGTGTAACGTATAACGTAGAACGTATAACGTATAACGTATAACGTATAACGTATAACGTATGACGTATAACGTATAATGTACAACGTTTAACGTATAACGTATAACGTATAACGTAGAACGTATAACGTACAACGTATAACGTATAACGTATAACGTATAACGTATAACGTATAACGTATAACGTATAGCGTCTAACGTATAACGTATAACGTATAACGTATAACGTATAACGTATAACGTATAACGTATAACGTATAACGTATAACGTGTAACGTATAACGTATAACGTATAACGTATAACGTATAACGTATAACGTATTACGTACAACGTTTAACGTATAACGTATAACGTATAACGTATAACGTATAACGTATAACGTACAACGTTTAACGTATAACGTATAACGTATAACGTATAACGTATAACGTATAACGTATAACGTACAACGTATAACGTATAACGTATATCCTATAACGCATAACGTATATCCTATAACGCATAACGTATAACGTATAACGTATAACGTATAACGTATAACGTATAACGTATAACGTATAACGTATAACGTATAACGTATAACGTATAACGTATAACGTATAACGTATAACGTATAACGTATAACGTACAACGTATAACGTATAACGTATAACGTATAACGTATAACGTATAACGTATAACGTATAACGTATAACGTATAACGTATAACGTATAACGTCTAAGGTATAACGTATAACGTATAACGTATAACGTATAACGTATAACGTATAACGTATAGCGTATAACGTATAACGTATAACGTATAACGTATAACGTATAGCCTTTAACGTATAGCGTATAACGTATAATGTATAACGTATAACGTACAACGTCTAACGTATAACGTATAACGTATAACGTATAACGTATAACGTACAACGTATAACGTATAACGTATAACGTATAACGTATAACGTATAACGTATAGCGTATAACGTATAACGTATAACGTATAACGTATAACGTATAGCCTTTAACGTATAGCGTATAACGTATAATGTATAACGTATAACGTACAACGTCTAACGTATAACGTATAACGTATAACGTATAACGTACAACGTATAACGTATAACGTATAACGTATAACGTATAACGTATAACGTATAACGTATAACGTATAACGTATAACGTATAACGTATAACGTATGACGTATAACGTATAACGAATAACGTATAACGTATAACGTATAACGTATAACGTATAACGTATAACGTATAACGTATAACGTATAACGTATAACGTACAACGTTTAACGTATAACGTATAACGTATAACGTATAACGTATAACGTATAACGTATAACGTATAGCGTATAACGTATAACGTATAACGTATAACGTATAACGTATAACGTATAGCCTTTAACGTATAGCGTATAACGTATAATGTATAACGTATAACGTACAACGTCTAACGTATAACGTATAACGTATAACGTATAACGTACAACGTATAACGTATAACGTATAACGTATAACGTATAACGTATAACGTATAACGTATAACGTATAACGTATAACGTATAACGTATGACGTATAACGTATAACGAATAACGTATAACGTGTAACGTATAACGTATAACGTATAACGTATAACGTATAACGTATAACGTATAACGTATAACGTACAACGTTTAACGTATAACGTATAACGTATAACGTATAACGTATAACGTATAACGTATAACGTATAACGTATAACGTATAACGTATAACGTATAACGTATAACGTATAACGTATGACGTATAACGTATAACGCATAACGTATAACGCATAACGTATAACGTATAACGTATAACGTATAACGTATAACGCATAACGTATAACGTATAACGTATAACGTATAACGTATAACGTACAACGCTTAACGTGTAACGTATAACGTAGAACGTATAACGTATAACGTATAACGTATAACGTATAACGTATGACGTATAACGTATAATGTACAACGTTTAACGTATAACGTATAACGTATAACGTAGAACGTATAACGTACAACGTATAACGTATAACGTATAACGTATAACGTATAACGTATAACGTATAACGTATAGCGTCTAACGTATAACGTATAACGTATAACGTATAACGTATAACGTATAACGTATAACGTATAACGTATAACGTATAACGTATAACGTATAACGTATAACGTATAACGTATAACGTATAACGTATAACGTATAACGTACAACGTTTAACGTATAACGTATAACGTATAACGTATAACGTATAACGTATAACGTACAACGTTTAACGTATAACGTATAACGTATAACGTATAACGTATAACGTATAACGTATAACGTACAACGTATAACGTATAACGTATATCCTATAACGCATAACGTATATCCTATAACGCATAACGTATAACGTATAACGTATAACGTATAACGTATAACGTATAACGTATAACGTATAACGTATAACGTATAACGTATAACGTATAACGTATAACGTATAACGTATAACGTATAACGTATAACGTATAACGTACAACGTATAACGTATAACGTATAACGTATAACGTATAAAGTATAACGTATAACGTATAACGTATAACGTATAACGTATAACGTATAACGTATAAGGTATAACGTATAACGTATAACGTATAACGTATAACGTATAACGTATAACGTATAGCGTATAACGTATAACGTATAACGTATAACGTATAACGTATAGCCTTTAACGTATAGCGTATAACGTATAATGTATAACGTATAACGTACAACGTCTAACGTATAACGTATAACGTATAACGTATAACGTACAACGTATAACGTATAACGTATAACGTATAACGTATAACGTATAACGTATAGCGTATAACGTATAACGTATAACGTATAACGTATAACGTATAGCCTTTAACGTATAGCGTATAACGTATAATGTATAACGTATAACGTACAACGTCTAACGTATAACGTATAACGTATAACGTATAACGTACAACGTATAACGTATAACGTATAACGTATAACGTATAACGTATAACGTATAACGTATAACGTATAACGTATAACGTATAACGTATGACGTATAACGTATAACGAATAACGTATAACGTATAACGTATAACGTATAACGTATAACGTATAACGTATAACGTATAACGTATAACGTATAACGTACAACGTTTAACGTATAACGTATAACGTATAACGTATAACGTATAACGTATAACGTATAACGTATAACGTATAACGTATAACGTATAACGTATAACGTATAACGTATAACGTATAACGTATAACGTATAACGTATAACGTATAACGTATAACGTATAACGTATAACGTATAACGTATAACGTATATCGCATGACGTATAACGCATAACGTATAACGTATAACGTATAACGTATAACGTATAACGTATAACGTATAACGTATAACGTATAACGTATAACGTGTAATGTATAACGTATAACGTATAACGTATAACGTATAACGTATAACGTAAGACGTATAACGCATGACCCATAACGCATAACGTATAACGTATAACGTACAACGTATGAAGTATAAGGTATATCCTATAACGCATAACGTATATCCCATAACGCATAACGTATAGCGTATAACGCATAACGTATACCGTATAACGTATAACGTATAACGTATAACGTGTAATGTATAACGTATAACGTATAACGTATAACGTGTAACGTATAACGTATAACGTGTAACGTATAACGTATAACGTATAACGTATAACGTATAGCGTATAACGTATAACGTATAACGTATAACGTATAACGTATAACGTATAACGTATAACGTATAACGTATAACGTATAACGTATAACGTATAACGTATAACGTATAACGTATAACGTATAACGAATAACGTATAACGTATAACGTATAACGTATAAAGTATAACGTATAACGTATATCGTATAACGTATAAAGTATAACGTATAACGTATAACGTATAACGTATAACGTATAACGTATAACGTATAACGTACAACCTATAACGTATAACGTATAACGTATAACGTATAACGTATAACGTATAACGTATAACGTATAACGTATAACGTATAACGTATAACGTATAACGTATAACGTATAACGTATAACGTATAACGTATAACGTATAACGTATAACGTATAACGTATAACGTACAACCTATAACGTATAACGTATAACGTATAACGTATAACGTATAACGTATAACGTATAACGTATAACGTATAACGTATAACGTATAACGTATAACGTATAACGTATAACGTATAACGTATAACGTATAACGTATAACGTATAACGTATAACGTATAACGTATAACGTATAACGTATAACGTATAACGTATAACGTATAACGTATAATGTATAACGTATAACGTATAACGTATAACGCATAACGTATAACGTATAACGTATAACGTGTAACGTATAACGTGTAACGTACAACGTTTAACGTATTACGTATAACGTAGAACGTATAACGTATAACGTATAACGTATAACGTATGACGTATAACGTATAACGTACAACGTTTAACGTATAACGTATAACGTATAACGTATAACGTATAGCGTATAACGTATAACGTATAACGTATATCGTATAACGTATAACGTATAACGTATAACGTATAACGTATCACGTATATCGCATGACGTATAACGCATAACGTATAACGCATAACGTATAACGTATAACGTATAACGTATAACGTATAACGCATAACGTATAACGTATAACGTATAACGTATAACGTATAACGTATAACGTATAACGTATAACGTATAGCGTATAACGTATAACGTATAACGATTAACGTAAAACGTATGACGTATTACATATTACGTATAACGTATAACGTATAACGTATAACGTATAACGTAGAACGTATAACGTGTAACGTATAACGTATAACGTATGACGTACAACGTATAACGTACAACGTTTAACGTATAACGTATAACGTATAACGTATAACGTATAACGTATAGCGTATAACGTATAACGTATAACGTATATCGTATAACGTATAACGTATAACGTATAACGTATAACGTATAACGTATAACGTATAACGTATATCGCATGACGTATAACGCATAAC